>NW_026014090.1:0-22675 GCF_020379485.1 Brassica napus
TCACGAAAAAGAGGTGAAAAGATTAGGAAGTGACAGATCTGGGTGGATTCGACCACCAACCTCTCATAACGAGAGCTCTATAACCATTTGAGCTTACAGATCTATTAACACGAACCTGGCCAAGTTAACATGAAGCTCTCTGTACTGGAAGGATCCTAATGAAAAAAGCATATCACAATAGTGCGACACAAGGATCAGACCATCACTTCGACATAATTGTATAATTTCATTAGAACTAACGCTGCAAGTGAATTAAAGGCCAATGCACAACTTTTCTTTTTTAACTGCCTACATCAAAATAACAATACAAATTATTATGCACAAGTCCTTATGCAAAATACAACGTAAGATTTTCGCTAAATATTCGATGGTTCCTTTAACGTGCCAACAATGAAAACTCTTTTTCAACAAAGAACACTGTATCTAATTTTACATACAAAAAGTCAGACAAGTTACTTGATTTAAGATACCTCATTGCTTCACATGAACACACTCGTGCGCTCGATTTATCCACTGCTAACATCGCATCGATTATTAAGGAAGATGGCGATACCTCCAAGGTCTTCTATCACCAGAGCCATTAGCTCTATGAAAAACATAGATATAATACAAGACAACATGCTTACAGTATTGGCAAACTGATGGGACTCTTAACGTACTTCTTTGTATTATATACTATAAAAGTGGATACATGTTGCTAAAACATTGTGCTTACTAAAAAATAACTAGCCAAGTATGTATATAGCTTCGTTACAGAAGTTGAAAAGTGCTTGATATAGCAAATTAAAGTCGATTTGGAGTTATGATAGGTTATATAATATGAATAAACTCAAACTTAATGTACCTTTGCCTCTGTGGAGTATGTTGGATTTAGATATGGCAGCGTTAGACGACTCAGATCCGATCAATCGTAATGATAGGAATCGATTCAAAATATGTCTGTGTCGAGAGATATTTTGGTGAATTGAGATCAAAGGGATGAGAGAGAGAGAGAGAGAACAAGACACAAAGGTGAGGGGAGAACCCGGGCTAAAAAAAAGTGCCCCGTGCGAACTCCCCTAACCAACACGAAACAATTATTTTTTTTTATTATTTAGTGTGTGACCTGCCATGCAAGCGCACCTGTCATGGCAAAGGTCGGATGACAAAGATGCTAATCAGAACTCAAGCCTAATCCATCAGGCTATGTTGTCCTTAACAAACATCTTATACATCCTTCATACTCATTATCAATTCACATATCTCAATCCTCTCCCCTCTTCTTCAATTGCTCCTCCCGACTCATCCTCACCTCAGCATATCACGGATCCGACGAACCTAGCTTGCCGAGATCATGATGCGAGATCAGATCTGAGAATAATCAACAGATAAAGAATATTACAAACGAATTCAATCGAATCAAACATCAGATCCAGCTACGATAGGCTTAGTTACCAGCTCTTCGACCGATCGTCGGAGATCTCAGCAGCTAAGATCCGTCTTCTGGATCATGAATCAAACCGGAGCTACCAGATCCATTGTGTATACGACGCCGATTCGAAGATCGACGGCAGAACTGAATCGGAGAGTCTTCCAATACGTCATCAAATCGACGTAACGGAGAGATCTAGAGAAAAGCGATGAACGAAAAGCTTAAAGAGATAACGATAAAAAAAAGCGGGTATGAGAACCAATGAGATCAAGGCGTGTTTTTATACAGAGTGTTGGGACTAATGGACGGACGAGATGGAATAATTCGATGGTACGATCAACGGTTGAGATGTGATCTCTTGGGGTGAGGTTACGTGTTTAGTGGCGTTTTTAATGAGAGGTGGTTGTTTGTACACAAGAGAAAAATAAATTTAAGACGTTTTATTAGGACATGGACAGCTAACCTATGGGGTCGTTGACTTCGTTGGCGTTTTACCGATTCCATGCGTCTTAACTAAGCACGTTTTCTTTATTTGACTCAGAGATTAACAACGGCCCACAAAAGTATTTGGGCTATAATTAAGCCCAGGATAAAACCTCGGAAGCGGCCGAAGGAAGATTCAATCATTCAAACACATAATAGGGTAGTTATGTATCATCTCCAAGAAATGACACAGATTGTTTAATTGTTTCCAAGAGATCATATGCTTTTCCCTATTTGTTAGCTCATCATCGCCGACATTAGAGCCACGTCGACCGACCGACCGCTATCACTAAACTACTAGCTAGCCCGCATTCCTAGCTACTTAGTACCCTTCTTTCGATGATATCAAAGCGGACTCCCCCTCCCCATTCACTCCCCCTCCCCATTCATTAGATAGAAAAGATCGCTAATATTTTACTTAGAGTATCCGCTTAAGTGAGAAAAGGAACTGCCAGCTCTCTTCGCCTGAATGGAGACATCAAACCCTCGAACCGTCATTCCAGGATTTGCAGTCTGATACTTTCCATTATGTTACAAGCTCACTCTCTTCAAATTCATTGTGTAATGGCAAAAGTACCAGCTCGATTTTGATCTGAGAGGAAAAAAGGCTCATTCTCTTTGGCTAATACTTGGCCACTGTTTGCTAGTAATTGGCGATTTGCGAGTCGTTGATCATAAATTATTAACAAATACTAAAAATGTGCGCTGAACGTGACCGTTAATTTAAAATTTGATGAAAGCCACACACACAAAGAACATCGCAAACACTAAAAGACTGGTGATTTATGAGTCGTTGATCATAAATTGTTAACAAATACTAAAACTGTGCGCCAAACGTGACCGTTGGCTTATGATAAAAGCCACACACAAAGAACATCACAAACGCTAAAAGAGAGTGGCAAACGAAAAGAAAACACAAACACACTAAACGGTGCCGTTCTCACCTTTTGTTTTATTATCACCATCTCTTTGGAAAAGCGCTTCAATCTCTTCAAGCGACTTACCTTTCGTCTCCGGCATTAGGAAGAAGAAGAAGTTCCACGCCACCGCCGCAACTCCAGCGAACATAAAGAACGCTCCTCCAGTGGTTATCGCCCTAGTCAGCGACAAAAACGACATAGACACTGTAGCATTCATCACTCTATTCACTGCAACGCCAAGACTTGCTCCTTGCGCCCTAAGCTTCAACGGGAAAACCTCAGAGCTGTACACCCAAGTTATCGGCCCAAGCCCAATAGAGAAAACCGCTACAAAACTATAAGCAGAGACTATACTCAATACCAAAGCCCAAGCTAGTTTCCCGCCAGAGTTTTGTGCCATCGTGAGCCCAAACCCTAACATCGTCAACGCACAAACCATTCCTCCAACGCTGGTCAACAAAAGCTTCCTCCGACCTACCTTGTCAAGCAAGAAAGTCGCTGTTAAAATAAATGTCGTCTTCATGATTCCGACACCGATTGTAACCAAAAAAAAGCTTGTCTTTAGCCGTGATCCCTGCTCTCTTAAAGATCTTCGGACCGTATAAAAGCACGGCTTCGATACCCGTCGCGTGCTGGAAGAAATGAATCCCTAACGCAGTCAAAAACTCGTCTTACCGCAGGTGTTGGTCTTAAGATTAGCTCTTTCCACACTCCTTCACCGTGAGTCTTCTTTTTCTCCATCTTCACGACCTCTTCTTCGCAATTTGCGTCGATTCCAGCAGCTGTTTTGATGTCTTTAAACCGTAGCTCAGCTTCTTCAGGCGAGTTCGATACTAACTTCAGTATCTTCTTGGCTTCTCCGAGACGGCCTTGTAAGACCAACCACCGTGGAGACTCCGGCATTTTCAAGATCCCTAACGCTAGCACTAGCGACGGGATCGCAGCTATGCCGAGCATCAGCCTCCAACCGATATGCATTGGTAACTTGGAGAAGAAGTAATTGACTAGGTAACCTAGTAAAATCCCTATACTGATGCAAAGATGAGGTAGAGAAGCTAAGAGTCCTCTGTGTGAAGCAGTTGCTATCTCGGCTGAGTAAAACTGGAGCAACCATTAGAGCAAAACCGACGCCGAGACCGGCTGTGCATCTACCGGTTAAGAGAATGGGATAATTTAGACCCCAACCCATTAGTACTGAGCCTAACATGAAGAGTATTGAGGCCAAGACGATTGTGAAACGACGTCCGATTATGTCTGAGGTTCTTCCGGCGAGCAATGATCCGAAAAGGGCACACAGGTTGAGGATTCCGGTGAGAACTTCGATCTGAACTTCGTTAGTCTTTAGATCTTCTTCAATAAACACCATTGCTCCACTCATAACACCAGTATCTATACACATACCAAATATACAACATCTTATCAATTCTTGGATCATTTAAAAAAAAAAATTATAAGTCCTATCAAATCAAAGACAAAAATTGTAGAGAACGTATATATTTAAAACAATAAACTTATAGATTTTGGATACCCCAGATTAATAAAAAAAAAACAATAAACTTGACATAGAAAAAAGGAAACTAAGACATTTTGTCGAATCTAGCAATATTTAAATCTTAGCCTCTATAATTTTAAAATTACTAGAGATAAACGCTTTGTATATGTGTAGAGTTGTGAACAAATGTTTTTCTATCAGCCTTCCAAATTAAAATTCCAATAATATTCAACAAAAATGTTAGTTTTGGAGATTTTTTATGATACACTTACCGTAACCAAAGATGATGGAGACGATGGAGGCGACAATAGAACACTGAAGAGCGTATCTATTAACTCCGGTGGCTTTTCATTGGTCGGCTTCTCGACGGGATCCGGATTCTTGCTGGAGATGACCTGATCTTCCATGATTAATTTATCACCACGTTATCAGAAAATATTGCAAACCAACTATAGAGTATACAGACTTTATCTCTGTCTCTCCGAGTTAGAAGCCTGTATCTGAAAGTTAGTTATGAGTTTGGTTCACAATATCTTTTTCTCACTACCAAAGAAGATTCGTTGATTATATATAGAAAAAACTTATGACGACATAAGACAGTACTCGTCAAAGCCACATGCTTGAAAGAGGGGGTTTAGTTATTTGAATATCAAAGGACAAAACTCTTCCACACATCTTTGATTTATATTTATAGAAATTTGTTTTGTGGAAAAAGATACTTAAGACCCGATCAATGATTCTAATTACAGACCCTAACTACATGTGTAATAAGAATAAACAGCTTGACTAGACTCAAAACTTGGAACTCTCAGGTGTCTAACTTGCTTGCCAAATACTAATTAACTTTTGATTTTGATAAGAACGTATCTGAAACCAAATGTAACGTAAACTCTGACAAGCTAAGATTTTTCTTTTTTGTAATTTAATGAAAAGATATGGGTACACACGAGTCCACTATTATTGGATTAATAACAATTTTTAATATCTGTTTTTTTGTTTTATCCTCGTGAATATTTATAAATTAGGTGTTTTGCCGCACATGCGGGCATAATCTTTTTATTTTTTTCTTAATTTTCATAGTAGAAAATATTATTTTCAGATAATAACATAATATATATATAAGAATTGTCTTTTTAAAAATATTTTTTATTTAAACACTTATCTTTATACAAACTTTTACATAATTGATATTAAATTTAAATTTTTTTATATCTTAATTTTTTAACTTTTATAATAAAAAACATTATTTTCAGATAACAACACCATATATATATATAATAATTATCTTCTTTTTTTTTTGAAAAAACATTTTTTATTTGACAAATTTATCATAATTTACAATTATCTAATAAAAACATATAAATCTAATATTATTAACATAAATCGTTTAAATTATTTTAAATTTTTATAGTAGAAACATTATTTTAGATACAATACAATATATAATAATAATTATCTTTTTTGAACATGTTTTTATTTGACAAATATATCATAATTTACAATTATCTAATATAACATATAAATCTAATATTATTAACAAAAAAATCCTTTTAATTATGTATAAAATTTCATTATGGGTAGTATCTAATTATCATTTTTTTAAAGTTTTTTTTATTTTGACAAATTTATAATAATTTACAATTATCTAATATAACATATAAATCTAATATTATTAACATAAAATTTATTTTAAATTTTATAGTAGAAAACATTATTTTCAGATAACAGCACAATATATATAATAATTATCTTTTTTTTACATGTTTTATTTGACAAATTTATCATAATTTACCATTATCTAGTATAACATATAAATCTAATATTATTAACATAAATTTCGTTTTTAATTATATATAAAATTCATTAAGGGTAGTATAGATATTAACCGCTCTGTTATAAGTTCTTTGTACCATATATTCATTATACTAAAATAATCTTAAAATAACTCAATATTCTATTTTTAATTATATAATTAAAATAATTAATTTAATTAATATTTAATTATATAATTTATGTTTTTTAATTTTTTACTAAATGACTTTTTCAGATAAGAATACAATATATATAGATATTATCTTTTTTTAATTATATTTTAGTTTTTGGATAACTCAATATTCTATTTAAATTACTTAATTAATAATTTTATATGATTAATATTTAGTTATATAACTTATGTTTTTAAATTTTCACTAAAAGACTTTTTCAGATAACAATACAATATATATATATATATATATATATATATTATCTCTTTTTTAAAATTATATATTTTTAGATTTTGGATAATTCTTACTATTATTAATTGAATATATTATCTAATCAAACAATTTAAATTTCATTTTTATTTTTAATTTATTTATACATTTTATTCATTAAGGGTACAAACGATATTAACCACTTTAACTTTTAACGTGAGAGCTCGATTCCAAAAATTTACTTTGCAAATAATAGTATAGATTTATGTCACAGTGTAAAACGGCATGATGGAGTTCATTTAAATAATTTTTACAGTTTAAATTTAGATAAATTAATGGAAGAGTCAAGTGACTAATTTGGATTTATGAAAATTTTAAAAGGTTCGATTGATTAGACTTTGAATCATGGGAAAAGACAAACAGTTTTGCTTAATTAAGTAAACAGGAAAAACATAGCACGTAATTAGGTAAGCGATAGTGAAATTTTAAAATATTAATTAATATCATATCATCTTTATATGTAGTTAAAATGTCATGTTAATTATTCATAATACTAATTAAGTATAGTTTTCCGTATTTATGTTTCCGATACATGCGAGTAATAAAAGTTGGCATATAGTTCATGCTGTTTAACATGATACTAACCGAGAGTATTAGACAAAATGATCACACGGTTATGAATGGAACAAGTGAAATAACCATGTGTGTTTTTTCATAATTAACCTAGATCAGTAAGACGAACCCTCGATAAAGCAAAACTCATCGCTCATTAAACACTTGGCTTACCTTAATTGATAGAAGGTTGCATGATGAAATGACAATTAAATGAACTTTTAAATGAACTTATATTTTCATATAGATTAGTGAACATAAAACAAAAGCTTATAAAGTTATAATTCATACGTATATATAGTAGGGAAATTGCAGCCAGTTGAATTAAAAGTATGCTTTCTATCATGCTTCTTCACCTCCTGTTTAATAAAGCTCAAGACCATTCATTACATGTAATATACTATAGCTAGTTTATAACCCTACAATAGTTTATATATCCACACCAAATAACTATAGCTAGTTTATTTAACCCAACAATAGTATACAACGATACCTTACCTGCATCTTGCCACAAAAGCAGTACATATCCACAGAAGAAACAATTGTGAACTAAAAGTTAAATGTGTCCTTTTTTGAAAAAAAATATCCTGAGAATCAAATTTGATTTGATCTTGAAAACAATACTTTGTTTAAAATATACTAAAAAGTAAAAACTAAGAAACGTTGAGGACAACAAATCTTAGAAAAGTAGCTGCTTTGTGTATTGCTAATAACATTTTTCGATGTTTTACGCTCTGAAAGTGTATCACACTACTTAACCCGAATTTAGAATATTTTCCGACTAATGTTAGGACTAATCATTTGTTACGATTTACCATATAAATCATTTGGATTGAATCTCGAATTCAGACTGACCAAGTAGTGATAGTTTAGTTCTAAAGAGAATCGAACCCATAACTGATGTACGTTTTTTTCGGAACCGATTGGATCAGCCGACAGGCGTTATCAAAAAAAAAAAATCTTCAATGTTGGATCATGTGCGATGTCATAGCGTTGTATGATAATGCCAGCTAACGAATGAATTATCAAATACAAAGATAAGACAATGTATTGGCCGATGAATCATATATGTAAATTTATATTGGACTTATTAGTGTGAAATAAAGACATCATACTTTTCAACAAAAGTGTTCCACAAACAAAAATCTTATTCAAACATTAAGGAGTCATATGTGTATTACTATTATGCAGAAAACATAGAAATATAATAGTACAATTCGTATAATAATAAAGTAATCATGTCAAAATGCAGAATTTGTTTAGCCTCTCGCGATAACCCGAGGCTTTGAGTGTGTATACAAAACATAAAACAAAAGAAACTTGAATTCATCACGAAGCACAAAGTGTGTAAAACACAACAACTATGAACTCTATGAAGCTGGAAACTGAATAACATGAAATTCAAGAGATTCCCACAACAAAAAACTTCAAGCTTTCACAAGCTATTTTATGAGGAAAGTAAAAACGCAGGAGATGAAGTTATAAGTAAAAAGCTAAAGCAAATGAATCAGATCTTCAATTGCAATGCTCCTGTGCTTCTAAGCAGGAGTCGAAGAAGCATCGGGTTTCGTATCCAGCCCAAGTTCCCTCCTCAAGTTTCTTCCACGCATTCAAGAAACTCGGAGGAAACTTCTTCTTCACCGTCCTAATCAACCCTTAGCGTCATTCACCTTCTTGTTCCTCACCAACCCAACAGCCAAATGCTGCAAAGTGTTAAAATCAGGAATCTTGTTCATACCCACACTCTTCTTGAAGATCGCGTACCCTTGCTCATACAAACCACTGTCACACAGATGAAACACCAACGTCCTAAACGTAGCCGCGTTAGGAGCACACTGTTCTCTTAAGCCCTTCAAACACTTTCTTAGCCTCATCCAACATCCCCTTCTCGCAATACGCCGTCATAAGATAGTTGTAACTAATCGTATCAGGCTTCAAGCCCTTAACACTCATCTCCTCGATCAACTCCCATACTCTCTCAGGACCTCTTTCTGAGCATTCATTAAACGAACGTTATACGCTGCACTATCAAATTCAATTCCTTTCTTAACCATCTCGTTCCACAAGCTCTCTGCTAACTCAACTTTACCATTCTTATACAAAGAACCTAAGATCGTAGTGAAAGCAATGGTGGTAACCTCCATGTTTCGTTTACCTTCCATCTCTCTCATAATCTCGATAGCTTTCTCCGGCGAGCCAGCGTCGCAATACGACTTAATCAATATCCCGTAAGAGACTCTATCGGGGACGATGGTGCTATACCTCTGAGGCATTCGTCGAACAGTTGGGGGACTTTCTCAAAGTTCTGAGAGTTAAGACACGCCGTTAGCAAGTGCGTGAAGGAGACAGTTCTCGGCGTCTCGTCCTCGTGTCCGACCCATCCCTCTCGAGCCCATCTGCGTCGGAGCGAGCATCGAGCAGCTCTTCCGTAGGATCTGATGAGCGTGGAGTAGAAAGGCTCCTCCTTTATCCTCGGGTCGTCCTTGTGGGACTCGATCAGGGCTTCGATGTCGGAGAATCGGTTGCATTTCGCGAGGCGGCGGACGGTGAGCTCCTGGGCGTAGCGGGAGGAGACGGGGGAGGCGGAGTGGTTGGAGACGTTGGAGTAGATCTCGAGGGCTTTGTCGGGGTCGTGCTGTTTGCGGAGGATGCTCTTCGCTTTGGAGGCGGAGATCTTGGTGGACTCTAGGACGGTGGTCGCGGCATCTCCGGTGGTGGTGGTGAAGCGGCGGAGGTGGCGGAGGGAGAGACGGGATGCAGCCATTTTGCAGAGGAGGTGACGAAATGTGGAGAGGGAAGGCACAAAGGGAGAAGCTTTAGGGTTAAGATTTTTGCAAAAAAAAAAAAAATTTATTATAAATTGTAAAAATGATTATATTTATGGTTTTACAACTGACCATTTTATTTGGTTTATAAAGATCCATGTCTTCTCTCTTGCATCACACTGAATTATTTTGTTTGAACAATGTTAAAAGTTTTCTATAATTTTTTTTCATATTTTATTCGTTTAATATTTTGAGAAAAATATGAGTACAAAACCAACAATTTTACATTTTTTTACCTATGACAGTTTTGTTTTTTATTATCGTGTTATATAAGTCTACAGCTAACATTTTTATTAATCTTATTAACGATTTAAATCGTACACTAATAGTTTGTAAACAATTAATTTTGTGTATTATGCTGTTATGAAAGTTTCCAATATAGAAATTTCTATATTAATCAGATAACTCATAATTCTTGTTCGGAAGCTCGCTAGGCGCTATTGTTCAGAAACTTGCTAGATGCTACGCGTGCGGTATATACGGACCTAGCGATTTATTAAAAATACGGAGAAAAATCGGAGAATACTCGAAATTTTTTTTTGTATTTTTGATGTATAATACTCTACATACACACGTATAATACATATTTATGTATATGACTCAGCGTAGAAAGCATCCGTCCCAATTCACCACGTTCTACCTACGCATCTCGTATACTCGATCGAATAATCGGCTCCGCGGACAATTTTTGAACAGGGCTCATAATAAATTATTTTTTTATAATTCTAGTAGAGTAAAAACATAACCTCTTGATTAAACAAGAGACTTCAAATACTCTTTAGAAATTTAACGTTCTTCAGGATCATTGAAATAATTATGATCAATGTCTACTAGAGAGAGAAACAAAACAGGACTTCATTGGTAAGGTTTAGCAAACAAAAGTATCAAAATCATATATTGGTCTTAAAATAACACAAAGCGTCTTTTACTGAAGCAAAAAACTGAAGAGAACTTAAAGGTACTAGACAGCAAGCAAACAAACAAAGGATGAGCTTCAGGCTCCATACTCTCCCTGATCAAACTTGTCTTCTGGATAAAATACAGCAACCACTTCATTCCCTCCTCCAAACTTCCTACCATTCATCCCGCTTCTTGCCCTCGACGAAACCTTCAGTATCAACATACTTCAAGAACACCTGCATTCATTCCCACTGAGTTCAAGTTCTGCAAGAGAGAAAGATAGAGAGGCGAGGTCTTTAGTACAAACCTTGCCAAGGCCTGGCACTGGCTCACCGCTGGGGCTAGGACGCGGAATCACAACGCTGGTCAACATACCTGCATTTTAAGAGTTAAACAACAAACATTCCAAACAAGAGACATACAGAGACAAAAACGTTAGTTTTTAAAGAGTAGCCATTTGTGAAAAAAATAAGATATGCAGTCTCCAGTCTGAGTATGTTAGGTGCTGATTCTTTATAGCAAAAGGCTGTAAAACAGACATATACAAACCAAAGAAAACAGAGAGACAAATCAATATGCTTTGTTTTAATCTTTATATATATCTCCAAAATGGATATAATAAAATGCAAAATAAAAGAAATCTCTTACCAAACTTTCCGCCTTCTTGTCTCATGTCTTCCATTATATCTTCAAACTCCTCATCGTCTTTAAGCTCATCCTCAGTAACAACTTGAGTCAAACATACAACTGTAGTTGCCACTGGACCCGGCTGGAACATATTCATCTGCAAAAAAGATAAAAAAAGCACACAAGCCTTGCAATTAATAAACCATAAAGAAACAAAGGTTGCTACATAACTCAATTTTACCTGAAAAGCAATCTGCTGCTGTGCATGCAACAACACACTCTCCTGTTCAGGTTTTGGCTGCATTGATCCCTGGTTAGCGCGTCTCACAGTGAGAGTCTTGTCTCCCATTTTAATACCGTTCAGAGCAACGCAGGCAATATCTGTAACGGCGACATCTTGGTACACACAGAAGGCGTATCCTTTGGAGTTCCCAGTTTCTCGATCTTTGACGAGGTCAAACCCCTTTAGGGCTCCAAAGCTTTCCAGCAGCTCCCTGACTTGTGCCTCGGTGAAGTAATATGGAAGTCCACCGACGAAGATACGGTCTGGGCCTTCGAGACCGCCGGAAGCACCTGGAGTCAGACCAACAGCAGCTAAGTTTAGATGGGGACTGGGCTGGCTTGGGCCAAGAGATGCAGCTAGAGATGGGTTATAGTCACTAGGTCTCCTCACTTCACTGGGCTCTCACTCATGGAAGTAAAAAAAAAGATTCAAATACTCTCCAACACACCTAATACTTAGTAGAAGGGTGAATATTAAAAAATTGTACCTCAAATATAATGCCATCCAAGGACATTGCGTTACTAGCCTCTTCAACGGATCTCATCTCCACAAAAGCAAACTTCTTCTCGTGGTGTATGTAAACATTGACGACGGCATCACCTGGACCAGCGGTGTTTCACCACCAACCCAGCCATAACTTGACTAAAAATGTAGCCACAGACTGCAATACAGGAAAGTAAATCAATGTTAATATCAATCAAAACGCTGGAGTATAGTTCAGTGGGAAAAAAAAAAAAAAAGTGGCTATCAACCTGTTCATTAGCCACAGGGGAAAGCCCACCAAGACTCTCTGAGAGCATGCCTAGTCGCCTGAAGACACAGAAAGGTTAATAAGAAGAGTAGCAAGTTAGCAACAGAAATATAGATAGGTATAATATACTCAATGAAAATCAAAGACGGCTGCTGTGTCATAGCGTCAATGCATGGAATAGAGAGGAGGTCCACCGAATGCCTGCAGGACATAGCTTAGAAAGAGACTAAGAACTCAATACATAGTTGTTAAAGGTAAAGATAAAAGACCTGTCCAGTCTGTAAAGGGAATATGTTGGGCATTCACAGCGAGGAGGAAGAGTTGGTGGTGGTGGAGGAACTTGGCCTACAAAATGAGAAAAACAAGATAATACATGAGAAGTGTAAATATAAGAAGACATTTTACCTTCCCTGAAAAAGCAACTGCGATATAATAGTAGACATCCGGCCAAATCTAATTCCACTAGAAAATCATTTGTGAACAAAACCAGTGATAGGTACTGAGGATGAGCAGTACCAATAAAAAAATTGCAGAAATTCCTCCTTGTATATAAGAGCTAACAGCCCACACCCAAATGTTGCCTTACAAAATAGAAAAGCAAACAAGAAACACAAAAGAACAAAAACAACCAAAACCTCTCAGTTCTAACGTTGTATCCCATGTAAAATGAACAAGAACAGCCTATGTGCATTATGGGAATGAACTCTACATTATGCCAAATTAAAGAAGACAAAAAAAGGATACCTGTAACAGCAGCACCAGCAGCTAACATTGCAGAGGCTGGAGGTGCCATATCGAATCCACTGACCCGTTTGCTGCAAGAACATAGATTTGATGTAAGCTAAAATTCTTAGAATAAAAATAATCATTTCACAGAAGAGTAGTTAGAGCCAGGAAGATAAGTTACGTTTTTGATGGAGAGCGAGACCTTGATCTGCGCCTAGATCTATCCTTGGAACGCGAACGAGACCTATGACGCGTCTATCTCCTCTGTCATCTCTACGCCTATAATTTATTTTAAACACACAAAAATTAGAATTCGAATTCGAAAGGATTTCATTTAATAGAAAAAGATAGATTAGTAGTCACCTATCATAGTCACGGTCACGGCTGCCTCTGCGGTAGTCATCATCGGGTCTCTACTACCACGGTCTCTTCTATCACCACGGTCTCTACTACGATCCCTGTGGCGGCTACGACGCTCACGATCCCTGTCTCTACTTCTCTCCTTGCTTCTGTCTCTGCTTCGATCTACAGATCCCTTCTCTCTTTCTCTGTCTTTACTTCTTGAAGACTCTCTTTCATTGTCACGTGTTTCTCCCTACACAAGAATCCTCATCACTTACAACTTATATATAAATCAAACTAAACAAAAAAAAAAACACTACACATAACAAGTAAACTCAACCCCAAACTAATCTTCAATTCGCTCTATACCCTAAACCCTTACAATCTGCAGTTTTTAACCAGTATACTAAAAATCGATTCTTTATTGAATTCAATTACGCATCGAAGCTAATAAACATAGATTTGAATCTCTGAAAACAAATCCATTGAACAATCGGAAGCTGGAAGATTGTAGCGTAATCAAAGAGCATAAAGTACCTGAGATTTCGAGTCTGTTTGATCCTCGATTTCTCCGCCGCGGCCGCCGTTATCATCGGCCTCGAAGCCGTCAACAGCTGTCCCGTTTCCCTCGTGATCTTCGAAGTCAGACATAGTAACGCACGCTTTCACCGGAGATAGGGGGTTTAAGATAAGTTTCCTCTCTGTTTCTGCGCGCCGAGATTTGGACGAATGGAGAAAACAAATTTTTTTTAGGGCAATTTCGATTGTTCTGTTATTAAATAAAGACGAGACCAACCGAAAGGGTAGTTTTGTCAGTGTCGTGTTTGGTCTTAAAACTCTTAATAAGGATTGCGACACGTCAGCAACGACAATTATTTCGCAAAAAAAAAGGATATACGGCCCGGTCCGAATCCAAGCTACCCAGTCCGATCCAAGTCTTCATTGTGGCCCAATCCATGTATGTTTGAGTTCACTAAATGAAAACCGAACCGATATTGACTCGGTCAATGATCGGTCCACCGATTCGACTGGGTTTTAAATTTAATTTAATTTTAGATTAAACAATTATATACATATATATGTATAACTATAAATTTATTTTTATAAAATTTTATATCATTGTGAGAAATTAAAAATGATATGAAAATAAAATGGAAATTTTTAAAAATAATATAAAATATAATGAAAAATCATTTGTTTAGATGGATATTCAAAAAGTAATACGATTTTTTATGAATTTTTTTAAATTTGCAGTTTTTATATTTTAATTGAATTTAAGAAAATCGGGTTTTCATATTGCATCGGATCCCAATTTTACCAAATTTCATCAATTTCTGACTAGATTTCCGGTTTAACTCAAATCCAGTTTTTGTACAACACGAAACCAGATAGAAGACAGAATCACGTCTCCGGTCCTGTCCGGTTTTCAAAACATTGACTAAACCTAATTTTGACTTTTGAGTAAGTGATAAACATTTTAAAATAGCTTAATATTCCTTTATGATTTATATGTATATTGTTTACAAAAAAATAGAGAGGCAAAACACATGTTTTATTAGGTTTTGTCCAAGATTTTTTCCCCTTTAACAAGTAACTTAACCAAAGATTTAACCAATTCACTAGAAGTAAACTTGGTCGCTTTTTACTATAAATTGATGGTTGGGTTCTAACTATAAAAAATTTACCGTAAAAAATAATATGTATAAAAATTTTATTTAGTTAAAAAATATGTAGCTTTAAAATTTATTGCTAGAGTAAAATATTTCCTACAACTTAAAAAATAGGGTTTTAAAAATAAAGGTTTCACAACTTTTTTTTTATTTTTTTGGTTGTACTTTTAAAAATCAATATAAATTTTAAAAATCAAAAATGATGGATGATTTTAAAAGCTATAATGGATGATTTTAAAAGCTATATAGAAAAATTAAAATTAAAGTTAGCTCCTACAGCCCAATCACCAGTATAATACTATAATGTCTCAGAACTTGGAAAACTTTATTATTCACGTTCCGCATATACAAAGATTTTAATAAAACAAGGACAATACAATACAATACATAAACGTAGCATACACAAACTAAAAGAAAAAACAAGAGACCTCAAATTCAAACTTCTGACCATATATATAACACAAACACTCTCGACTCAAAAGCTTCTCTAGGCGTTCTCTCCTTCTTCTCAGTCTTCCCACTGAGGTTGAGTCGGCCACAACTTCTCTTCTTGTTTCCATCTCTCTTCCTCTTCCTTCTTCGCCTCTTCTTCTTCTCTCTTCCTCTCTTCATCTCTCATCTTCGTCTCCATGGATGCTTGCGGTTCTTGTGGTTCTCCTTGTCCTGGCTGCGGTTGGAACGGCTTTTGTGGTCCTTCTGGTTCTCCTTGCGGTGGTTTTTGTGCTCCCCTTGCGGGGTTTTGTGGCTCTCCTTGCGGTGGCTGTGGTGGTTGCTGTGCGGGTGCCTCGGCGCACTTCTTCTCTTCGTCTTCCTTAAGCTTCTCCAACTCTCCTTCCGCACAAGCAGGACATCCCAACACAGCGGCCTCCTTCTGAGCTTCCAACAATCCAGCAATCATAAAACTACTCACATTAAACGACGCAGCCAATACCTCCCGGTCAAGCGACCACAAAACCGAGTTCTTCCCAGCCAAGAACTGCGGCTCATTATTCTTAGCCGAAGTAGTAAACCCAACAAACACCAACGAGTCATTAAGGAAAGACATTTGAGCCATTGGATGTAACGTGGAACGCGAAAATATCTCCTTTCTCTACCTTAAACCTCATGTTCTTACACTCTGATGATGATCTCGAAATGGAATTCCTAAGCACCCTAACCATTCCTGATCCTCTCACCACGACTGATATCTCGCAAGCCCATGGGTTCCAGTGTGGTCCCATCATTGATCCTTGCGTTAGATTCACCATGGAAACTCCAACCATTGAGCCTTGTAATACTTTAAGATCCTTCCTGTTGATGGTTATGGTTTGACCGTTAGGGCTTTGGAAGTCGGGTTGGGATTCGAATACATTGAATGTCGTTGCCTTCTTTGGCTTCTTCTTCTTTTCTTTCTTTCTTCTCTTTTTCTCTTCACCTTCTTGTTTTCCACTGAGTCTGCACTTGCATCTCCGGAAAATAGTTTGAGTAATCGCGTTTGGAGCGGCCACGTGTTGGTGTCGGTGTCGGTGTTGGCTTCACCTGGTGTGGTCAGCATATCGTGCACGATCATGGTGGCTGTGTACGGTTCCTCATCAGCCCTATAATCTCCTCAGGAACCTAATCAAAAGTAACAAATACAGTTAATTAATCACACTTAGCATAACTTAAGATAGCATCTCCTATAGTATTTTTGTTGGTTTTATCTACTAGAGTAACTTTTTTTTACTAAACTATAGTAACTTGAGAAGCAAGATATACACATATTCGTATCTTCCAGCTCGCATAACCTAAAATAGCATAAACTATTGTACTTTTGTTGGTTTTACCTACTAGAGTAACTTGAGAAGCAAGATATACAAATATTAAAATTTTGCACCCCAAGTTACATCAATATCACACGTATACATATAAAAACCTAGACATAGACAGATAACATGCGTACGTACCCCAAAAGCTGATTTGAGAATTGTTTCATCAAAACCAAACAAGAGATCTGTGACACTTGAATACGCACCAAAGCAAGGATCCTGCACCACGGAAGACGATCCACAAAAGAAGAAAGATATATATACAATATATATACAGTAAGAAAATGAAAAAGAGTCATATCTTACATGTAAACATTCCTGGCTGTTGGAAAAGATAGCGTAAATCTTAAGTTTGGTTCCAAGGAAGATATCCACCGGCTTGCTCTGTAAGTAGAAAACTGTACCGGGACGTAGCCGTAAACGTCCCCTAGTCTTATCTCAGTACTTGTCGCTTGCGCCTCTACCCAATTCAGAATCCCACTCCTATACAATCACAAAACCAGTTTTTAACATAATAGGAACAAAACCGCAAAAGCTGATTCGTAAACCCAACCAAATAAACTGATTTTGATCCTTTCTCTAGCCAACGTTAACCAAACCAAACCAAAATTGGGCTAATAGTTTACCCTTTTTACTTTTGCCAAATATTGAGTTTTCATATAAAATGATGTTGTTTTTGTAACGGGTTACAAACGTCTAGTCACAATCTAGGCTTATCTTGTTCTATCTTCTGCCAAGTTTACCGTAATTTATCATGAAAACAAATAATGAGATACTTTGCCAAATAACGAAGCCTAACCGAAGATGGAACACCGAACACGAACCGAGATTAAACCATCTCAACCCATAATCATGCAATAGTGGACTATATACTCAAAGCAAAATCAAGGGGTGAAACCAAATACATGCAGAGGAGCCTAAACGTTTACTAAACGTTAATAAAAAAGTTTAAATAAAATAATTGGAGGTCTATAACTATATAATTTTTTTTTTTTGGTAAACGATAACCTATAATAAATTACTTGGTTTTCAGAAAAAAAACTATACATTACTTCTAAAAAACAAAGAAAAACCGAAAAATAAAGCAGAGACAGCAGGGGACAGATATGGGACCTGAGCTCTCCGAGGACAGTCGGGGGAGAGCCGAGATCGCGCATGGGCCTTTGCACCACCGTTATTTCGAATTATGGTCCCCGTCCGGATCCGTTGGCGTAGCGTCTTGGTCCAAGGTCAAAGAGAAAAGACCCCTGTAACTTAAAGTCAAAGATGGTATGACAGCGTTTAGAAATGGCCGAAACAGAGAATCAGCTAGAAGCTGCTCAACTCATCAGGAGCATGCAGAAAGCTCTCAGTCTAATTCTCAGCAAGCACACAGATACTCGATAAGTACATGGCGACAATCAACCCGAGCAGGTCGATGTGAGTCTTATACAAGCAGCTAATGAGGAAGATATGTGGCGACTCAGAGATGGTGGTGCCATTCTGTGTTTCTACCTGGATGGGATGATATAAATAAAACAAGACAGAGATACTTGACAGCCCTTTTTTCTCGGATGGTAGTTAAATTCACATTATATGTCTTCACCAATGGTTCCAGCAGGGGAGCAGAAGAAAGTTTTCAGTCGCCCTCCTCGAGTTGTCGCAAGATTGTGCTCGCTACGAATATCTGAGTCAGCAGTGACCATTGATGATGTGGTTTACGTGATAGATAGTGGCCGATGAAGGAAAAGAGCTATGATCCTTACAGTAATGTTTCAACCCTTCAATCTCCTGGGTATCGAAAGGCAAATGCCAAACAGCGTGAGGGTCGCGCAGGTCGTTGCCAGCCTGGCATTTGTTATCATCTTTATTCTAGACTTCGTGCAGCCTTCTATGCCATTTTAAAGTTCCTGAGATTAAGAGGATGCCTGTAGAAGAACTCTGCTTACAGGTACTGCTTACTTCATTTTACTTTGCTGTGTATAGCAGTTACTATTTATCGTCCTTAATGTTATTTTCAGGTTAAGATCCTCGATCCAAATTGTAAAACAAATGATTTCCTCCAGAAACTGTTGGACCCGCCTGTTGATCAAAGTATGCAAACGCCTTGAGCATCCTACAAGACATCGGGCCCTGACACCAGAAGAGCTGACAGAACTTGGAGAGAATTTGGTCATCTCCCAGTTCATCCTCTGATAAGCAAAATGCTTTTCTTCGCTGTATAGTGAACTGTCTGGATCCAGCACTTACTCTGGCATGTGCGCAGACTACAAGAACCTTTACCATGCCCATGTCGCCAGTTGAAAGACAGAAAGCTGCTACTGCAAAGCTTGAACTTGCGTCGCTCTGTGAGGCGACAGTGATCACCTAGCGGTTGTTGCTGCCTTTGACTGCTGGAAAAACGCAAAAGAAAGAGGTCTTGCGGCTGAGTTTTGCTCTCAGTATTTGTCTCCCCAAGTGCTATGAAGATGTTGGATCAGATGCGTAGCCAACTTGAGTCAGAACTTAAAAGACATGGATCATTCCTAATGACATATCGAGTTGTAGCCAGAACTCGCGTGACCCGGGTATACTCCGTGCTGTCCTAGCTGTAGGATTGTATCCAATGGTGGGGAGATTGTGCCCATCTTTTGGTAATAATCGAAGATCTTTGGTAGAGACTGTTAGTGGTGCCAAGTTCGTGTGCATTCACTCTCAAACAACTTCAACTTGTCGTCGAGGAAGTATGATGAATCTTTAGTTGTTTTCGATGAGATCACACGTGGAGATGAGGCATGCACATACGAAACTGTACCGTGCTCGATCTCCCTTTGTTACTGGTCTCAACAGAGATAGCTGTAGCTCCTACAGTTAGCAGTGAAGCTGATGATAGTGGATGACGCGGAAGAAGAAGATGATGAAGAAACAGGAGAAGAAGAGAAGAGGAAGATTAGAGAGGGGATGAATATACATAAAGCAGAGAGTAGGCGTGAACAGAACATGATTTCTTCGCCTGAAATTCAGTCAAGTTAGTAGTTGATCGTTGGCTGCCTTTCAAAACCACAGCCCTTGAAGTTGCTCAAATGTACATTTGCGTGAGCGATAACTGCATCCATTTTGTTTAAGGTAAGTTTGTAATCGGTTATACTGAAAGGTTTTGTTATCTGATTTGAGTTTTTCAACCGTTCATTGCATTTTATAGGTAAGAACATCCACGGGAAAACTACCGCCTCATCTTGGAGCTTCTATGTATGCAATAGCTCGTATTCTCTCATATGATGGTCATGCGGGACTTTCATCTCCATCGGAGTCTATGAGGCCAAAACATTCGAGGACTGAGATGTATGAAACTGGAGGATGGGAAGAAAAGCCGAACTCTTTCCTCAACTCACTCTTTTGGTCTCTGAGTCTGAGAGAGCACAAGCCTTCTTCTTCTGGTCACGTGAATAGGAATCGACAGCATGGTTTCAACACGGTTCAAACAGAAGTTGCATCAATGCATACGCAGCAAAACATATCACAAAGAAACCCCAAGCAGCTATCAATGGTGATTCGGGTAAGAAAAAGGAGAAATGTATGTTAATCACACCAATGGGATTCACCAGCCTGAAGCTGCATCTATTGCTAAGCAATCAAAGCACAAATCAGCCAACAGTTCGAGTTCAGGTAACAAGAAAGAGAACATGCCTTCGGATCAGGTCTATGGTAATCAGCACCAAACTCAGCTCCAAGAGAAGCTGCCTCACCGGTGGCTAAGCATCAGATCAGTAAGAAAACAAAGAACAGGCCAGCCAACACCTCGGATTTTGGCAAGAAAAACACAGTATGTTCCAAGATCGATCTCCATAAAAAGGAACGCGAAGACAAAGTAGAGTCAGAAGGGAAATGCATGAAGAACCAATGGGTTTTGGTTTTGGGTCTCATGTAGGCACAGACAATTGAATGCATATCAAACAATGTGGTGTATGGTACGTAGGTGGATGGTTCCTATCTATTACGGTGGTTTTTGTTAACATATTCAAGAGCCCAATTTTTAACCGGCTTCATGTTGTGACAGTTTCTACTTTCTAGAGTATGGTTGCCATGTTACTCATAAAGACTATTCTTGCAGCTTTATCACCTCAATGAGATCAATTGGTATATACAACCTTGTGGCAACATCAAACACTGAAGATGCCCCAAATTCAAAATCCAAAGGAACACCTTCATTCAACTCCACACTTGAAAAGCACTCGTTCACTTTGGTCTCCAGGTTAAACAAGAAAGAAAGAAAAAGAAATGCCTCTCTAGTTGTTGTAGTGCCTCTCTAGTTGTTTGTTAGTCTTTTGTATGAGGGTTGCTTCTATAACCATTTTACATAAAGTTTTCTTTGCAGCAAAACGTCATGCAAAGAAAAACCCCAACAGCTACATGAAAAAAATGCAACGAAACAAAGAACTCTAATGAAATGGTTTGACACAGCTCATAACGACAAAAGGCTCCATGGCTTATTAGAATTTCTGAATAAGGTTCCCACTATACCGAACATTGATGTAACTGAGCTATCTCTTCCTCAAAATTACAAACAGAGCTCAACGCAAAAAAAAACAGAGCAGATGTGGATGATGTAAGAATGCTGATAACCTAACAACAAAAAGTTTGACTTGGTGATATCCGTACGGACCCACAGAGCGCTGGTAGGACGAGAAACACAGTGCAAACGGTCAGGTCTCTCAAGATAACTAATAAATTCACTTGGCAGAGCCTGTTCTTCATTTTCTTACGAGAGAAGAATCTGTCAGCTGTTACACAAGTAAAAAAAATGCAGACCCTGTCCTCATGACTCACAGAGATTTTGTTTTACTAAGGTTCTCATCCACCAATATATTTCAAAAATCTGCCATGGAAGCTTCAAACTCTTGCCGTTAACATGTACAACTGTGGCTACATAATGATGACTGAGTTCACTTATGACGGGAGAACAAAGGTGCTCTACCTCATCTCAAAAACTCCAGTTACGGATTATGGAAGCCTAGCCAGCATCTTTTTATCAGGGTCATGGGGCACAGTTCTACATCCTGATATCCAATAAAGAAACCAAACGGTAAGCACAACACCGTCCGTAAGTAACCATCAAAGATGCAAAGACAGAACAACACTAACTTTTGATATTCTGTATGGAATGCCCACACTTAAAAACACTGAACAACTCAAACAACCGGACTCTTTACGCAACTTGAGTTGCATCTGAGCCGATTGAGTTAGATGCGTTCTTGGAATATGTGACACCCATGTTTCAGCATCTTTCTATAACTCTCTCAGCATTCAACTCCATTCCGTGACTTTTATAAGCCTTAACCATAATCGCAAACGTCTTAGTAACCAGCCATAATTAGTCTCCCCATCTCATTTACAAACCCCCTTCCATTTCTTCAAACGTCTTTGTGAGCCATACATCATTATCTTACAGTGGTAGAGAGACCTGCATAGCTTCCATCCAGCAGACTCCGCGCGCTTGACGAACTAACAAGAACTGTCTACTTCATTACTTCTGAGTAAGCTGCAGTGATCGCCCGCATAATACTCGATTTGATTAACACATGTGTTGTGCTTAACGCCTCGTCATCCTCCTCTCCATTGATTCAAGAATGTCTTCTTGAGCATACATCGAATCAAAAGCACATTCAACCAAGGGTAATATTCCTCCCCAGAGA
>NW_026014091.1:0-24341 GCF_020379485.1 Brassica napus
CCTTTTCTGAGAAAGAACGCGCAATCTATCTCCTCGCAATCTCCAGCCCAATAAAGTATTTAAGAGGACCAAGGTCTCGCAGTTTGAACATATCATCCTTAAGCTGGTCAACCTCCTTATCATCATTACTTGCAATGATGATATCGTCTAAATAAACAAGGACTGCAATGTATTTCCCATCAACGTTCTTAATGAACAGAGTGTGATCATTGTGATATTTACTGAACCCCATTGAGAGAAGTGTTGAATTGTACTTGAGAAACCATTGCCTTGAAGCCTGTTGAAACCATAAAGAGATTTCTTTAGTTTGCAGACTGCATTGGAGGCAATGTCTCTCCCCCTTTTGGTGTATAACCCGTGGAAGTGTCATGTAAATCTCCTCTTGAAGATCACCATTGAGAAAAGCGTTTGAGATGTCAAGCTGCGTGAGACTCCAATTCTTTGCAGTTGACACAGCTATCATGGTCTTCATTGTGGTCATTTTAGCAACATGAGAGAAAGTATCAACAAAATCAACTCCCTCTTGTTGTTTCGCTACTAAATGTAACTTGTAACGCTCCAAAGTATCATCTGTGTTCAGCTTCACTTTGTATACCCATTTTCATTCTATAGCATGTTTACTAGGAGGCAAAGAGCACAAGGACCACGTCTCAGTACTTTCAAGAGCTATAAGTTCTTCATCATCACCTTAAGTCATTCAAAAATTCTAGGCTTGAGTGAAAGAAATATGTTCTATATATGATACGGACAAAGCACAAATATATCCTTCATACACTTCAGAAAGCCTTGAATAGGAGTCATGAGCCGCCAAAGGATAAGGAATATCTGTGTCAGTGAGATTACAAAGATAATCACTAAGATATTCAGGAGGTTTAGATACCATTTTAGAGGTATCTGATGGCATTGCACTCGATGATGTAGATGCATTAGGCTCTTCCGAAGGCATTGGAGAGGGATAACTCTGCAGATGAGGAGTATTTGGTATCATATTCATCCAATCAGAAGAAAATAACTTATCAGAATACAGTGGCTTGTCCTCCGTAAATGAAAAAATATCTTCATGAAACGTGACATTTCTGGAGATATGGATCTTATTTGTATTAAGATCCAAGAGTTTATACCCTTTGTAGCATAAGGATACCCAAGAAAAGTGCATGCTCTAGACCTTGGTTGAAATTTGTGTATATTCTTAGGTCAAGCATCCAAACACACGTACATCAGAGTAATCAACTTGTTTTGATGTTAGAATTTCAAATGGAGTCTTGTTGTTTAACCGGGGAGTAGGCAGTGATTGATCAGAAAACTGCAGTCAAAATACAGTCTCCCATATATTCCAGTGGAACTTGAGATTGAAACATAAGCGTTCTTGCTACATTACGAATATGCTGATGGTTCCTCTCTATAACTGAATTATGCTCAGGTTGCCTCTGCAAAATGAGTGATACGATATGATTCTTTTTCTCTTAAAAAGCTCTGTAAACTGAAGTTTGGAAAATTATCTGATCGAAACCTTACCTGATTATAACACCTTTCACACTATATTGTGTTTCAATTATCCGTAAGAACTCAGGAAAGACAGTTAAGACTTCATCCTTACTTCTGAGTAGATAAAGACAGGTGACTCACGTGTGATCATCAACAATCGTAGGAAACACTTACCCCTCAGGTGTGGCACTGAGAAAGGCCCCCACACATCTATATGAAGCATATCAAAATCAGCGTCACATACATTGTTATGAGAAATATAAGAAAGATGCTTTTGTTTGGCAAGATAGCAAATAGAACAATAATGATTTCTATTCTCACTTGAAAACCAAGTACATCAGTTAAGAAATCAGTCTTAATATATACGATGTCCAAGTCTAGTGTGCCAAAGAGCAGAATCAACAATTACATTGGAACATAACAATAAAGGTTCTTTATTTAATAATGCAGGAAGAGAGATAGTATCCAAGACATATAGATTCGCTATATTTTCACCATGTCCAATCATCAGTTTCTTGATATGATCTTGTATCATACAAGAAGATCCATCAAACATAATCGGATAGCCTAAATCTTTGGTTACCTCACTCACACTCAATAAACCCAGTCAAAATTCTGGTACATAAAGGACGTTGTTGAGAACCAAATGATCACTAAATCTGGCACAACCAACGCCTTCAATTTTCACACCAAGACCATTTGGTAATGTGACTGAAGCATTGAGTGTAGTTGTAAAGATTCAAAACGATTTTTATCACATGTGACATGGTGCGTGGCACCACTGTCTACAATCTAAGAATTGGATCCCAACACATTGCTAGTAGCCTGTAAGATAGCTATAAATTCAGAGTAGATGATGAATATAGGCCATACAGGTAGTGCAGTGATTGTAGCTCAAGAAGAAGAAGCAACATTTGAAGAACTCAAAAGTTGAAGCTTAGAGTTGAAGTAAACAATCACCCCTTGAATGATTTTTTGTCAGACTATTAGCCATTGTTGAGATATCCTGTCCATTAATTTCAGTATCACCGAGAGTAAGCTGAGCAACCACATGTTTATTGTATCCGGAAGGCTTAGTTGTGGTGAAGTTCTTCTCAGACTTGTTCTTGTGCTTGACGTCGGTAGGATATCCATGAATCTTATAGCATGTTTCTGTGGTGTGGCCAGTGTAACCATAGTGAGTACAAATAGGTTTTTGTTGCCTCTGATTGTAGTTGGACTGAGCCTCATTGATCAGTGCATGAGTCTGAACATTGGAGACAACTTGAAACTCTGAAGGATTTTCTAACGAGCTAAGATTTCTTTGGATAAAGTCTTGATCCAAAAGATTATATATTTCAGACAAATTTGGAACGTCCTTCTTCATTATGATTTAGCTCTTGATGGTAGCATAAGACTCATTCAGGCCTGCCAAAAACTTAACGATCTTTGATTGTTCAGCTTTCTTGTCCATAGATTTGCAACAATCACATCTATGACAAGTAGCCCATCAAGTTTATCCCTTAAAGTCTTCAAGTTTTATAATAAGAGGCTAAATCCATAGAACCTTGTTGCAAAGACCAAATTTGCTGAAAGAGCAGATACGAGCATGGGAGGTTTGTGATATGAAACCGAGTAGAAAGATCATTTCAGATTTCTGATGCATCATTAAATCTCAGAATACTTTTGTAGATCTGTTTTTGAAATAGAGTTCAGTATCCAAAATTTGACCATAGAATTGCATCGCGACCAGATCCAGAAGCTAGCATGAGAATTACTTGGCCTAGCTAATGATCCATCAATCAATGCAGATTTCTTTTTCGCATCTAAGATTATCGTCATTGTTATACACCAATTATTGTAATTCGTACCATCTAGAACTTCAGTGATAATCGAAAGACTTGGATTATTGCTACCGGTGAGATAGAACGGAGAATGAATGCTATCGAACGATTTCGTCGGTGCGATCGGGATTGCGGTGGCGAATCTTCCGTATTCAAAATTCTCCTCGCCGACGACGAAGCTCGTCCCATACGCCGCGTAACTCTCCTTCCGATCCCCATCGATGAGATTCCAACGAAGCGAGAAAGCGAATCGAGTGAGGTTTCGAGCCTCACCGCTCTAATACCATAATAATGAATACGATCTGAGCTCATAGTGAAAAATGGAAAATGGAAATGGAAGAAATGTTTCTGTCATCAGATTCTGTTACAAGTTACAATAATCGAAATATACGTATTAATATGAACAGATCAAAAAAGGTTTCTTAGAGTTCATCAACAGTACCGTAAGACACGTACATTTAGTAATGGGAACAAAAGAAAAACAGGAGAAATGACAAAAAGGACTCGATCGACGAAATTCTATACAAAATTATATAAATCAATATTTGTCTATTTACCTATGGTGTGTTAGATTAGTGGTTTAACACAAAATTTAGTTCCGCTGTGTCTTTAGTTTGATTTTCATTAGGAAAAATGTTTTACACTATACCATCAGATATTTTCAGCGCTGATTTTGAATCTGGAAGAATATTAAAATCTGGTTCGAACTCCTTTTGGTTCATTTAAAAGTTATAGTATTTCCCTACCTTCTCGTTGGGGATGTCAAGTATGAATATTGAAAACGTGCTATACTGATTTCCTCATTGCAACGCACCGACGTGTTAAACGTCATTCTTGTCCATATATTATTACTGATGAATTAAAGTCTGTGTTTTGTCCACTTGAAAATTCTTTGACGATGTCATGTCATCGACTATTGACTATTTTCCGACATTGACCCAGTTTGTATTTTTCTACAAGTTTTCTTCTACTTTTCTTTTATTCGTGCTTAATAAATTGTTACAAACTGCCAATATATATTAATAAAGAAAATAGGCGACTTCCACTGCATTGTTTGATAGCATAGATACACTGAACGTAATTAAATGTCTAGGAAAATAATAGTAACACATCTCAGTCAGTAACATTTTAAGTTGATTAGTCATGATGTTTTGAACTTTATTTGTTTCTTGTAATTGTAACTATACACAATGCTGCATACCACTGAGGAAACAGTGAAGATGTACAACCATTACACACAACGTCACTACCATAGTGAACACGTTCCCGGATCTTCTCTATTAAAAGAAAAGTACCATTTTTATCTACCATAAAAAAAATCATACTAGCATTTTTAGGTTCATTTCATTAATTACATTTATTTAATTATTTACATTAATCTATTAAATATATAAATATATTAATAATAAATCAATTTTAACTGTAAATTTAAATTTTAGTTTTAGTTATAACAAAATGTTGAAAAAAAATCTAACAAAATCTTTCTAAAAATTTAAAATATTTTATTTAATTAATATCATTGATTAATTTCGTAATTAATAATATATATTATTATAATTAATTAAATAAGATTTTATATAAAACAAAACAAAATAAAAGTGTATGCTATTTTTCAAATTTTATAATTATATTCTATATATTTTTTATTAACGAAATACCATAAACAATTCATACTAGGTCTATTTCATCAATTACATCTATTGATTATTTAAGTTAATCTATTTAATATAAAACATTTCTAAAAAATCTTAGAAATGATATAGATATTAATAAATAAATTTTAACTGTAAATTCAAATTTTATTTTTACTTATAACAAAATATGTTGGAAAAAAATCTAACAAAATCTTAATAAAATTTTAAAATATTTTAAATTAATGCAGTGATTGATTTCATAATTAATAATATAGTATTATTAAATCTATTTACTTATAAAATCCCACAATATACTAAAATAAATAACATAGAAATATAAATTATGCTAAGAAAATATCAGTTCTATAGTATAACTAAATAAAATTTTAAAATGTATTGTATTCAGTTTGCAAAAAAATAGAAAAAAATGAAGGAGATTCTAAATTTGTTTATTTCATACTATGAATTTATTTTACCAAACTCAAAAATATATTAATATATAATAACAATTAATAATAAAGTAAAATGTATAAAACAAATCATTATACATTTAATAATATCGAACAAGAAACATAACCAATAACATTATAGATTTATACAATATATAACACTAAAATGTAAATTATATCTTTGAAATTTTTTCGATGGTATCTGTTATATATTTATAAAATGTCCGTGCGGGTGAAAAATCTAGTTAGATTGATAACAGTTTGTATGTTCAATAACAAAAGAGAAAAAAAAGGTGTAGCGTTGTATGTTAAACTAGGATAAGATCGGGATTGAGTTATATTATTAAAATATAAACATATAATGACAAATTTAAGATTTATACACGATCAAATTGTTTATATATATATATATATATATACAATTTTTTATTGTTTACAAAATCATCTATATGTTGGACCAGTACATTTGGATATTTTTTACTAACCTATTAGTAATAAAAATTATATATTTTCGATTGTGAAGTTACACTAATTTCCATAATATCAGATTTTTATTTTTTTGACATATAAGAGAAAATTAAAATATTACAAGACATTAAAATTAGATTAGACTTATAATTTGAAGTATAATTTGGTTATGGATCACATTAAGACAACATAAAATTTTGCAGCCCAATTATTATTATACTTAAGGTCTAAATATAGAAATATGATGATATTATTTTTTTGTCATCAAATACAGACTCATAAGATGAAAGTTAATTTAACATGATATATATCATTAACTACTACGAAAGATCATTATTAATGCTTTCCTAGACTACGAAAAACAATTTGGCAGGTGCCAAAGCTTTTTTTTTAATTTTCAATATATTTTTTTCATAATTTAAGTTCCAAATAATTGTGTTGTAAGAACAAATATTTGATATATAAGTTCGTTTAGTAGTAATAACAAAACAACATAATTTGTATTACTCTTTACTCTTTATATTTCTGTAGGTGAAGAAGGTCTGAGAACCGAACAATATTTTTTTTCTTTTACTAAACAAAACCATTTTGAATAGATGCGCCTCTTTGCTATTAATTAAAAAAAATCAACACTTAAATAATCATTAATTTCTGATTTATAGCAAAATCATGGAATATTTAGACCATAATATATAGCCAACTTTGATTTAAATTGATGTTCAAGTAATACGGACTAAGAGTATATCTACACTTTTTAAAAAAATTTATTATGTAATTAGATCACAATATAAATCAATCTTGAGCCATTTAAAGAAAGTCTCATTTAATGAGATCTTCGAGTATTAATTTAATTAGATCGCCGAGTATTAAGTTTATCATATATATTTATATTTGGGTTAATATATGTCTTTTTTAACAATTGGATTTTGGACTTACTAATTTTTCAATTGATTCTTATGTTGCCATCAGTGTTTTGAAACCCGATCCGGACCCACGGTTGAACCGGTAAACCCGGTGACCCAGAAAAAATCCGGTTTGGGTTTTGTGAAAAACCCAATATTAGAAACCCGCAAAAAACCGTAAAAACCCGGTAAAACCCGGAATCCGGTATCGGTTGAACCATCGGTCAAACCAATAAATAACTTTTACTTACTTTTTTTTAGTTTTTAATTTTGTTTGATATTCTAAGTTTTAATTAAGAAGTTAGGTATGACAAAAAAATTATGTTTTTTTTTTTCAGTTTTTATTTGTGATTTTTTTATTTTGATGAAGATATCACTATGTCACCTGAAGAAATAAAGTGAACGATGGTAGAGAGAACCAAAATTAGTTGATGTTATTTGGTGTTATTTATTTCCGTTATCGATAATTTATTATAATGATCTTTTACTTTTGGTTTATTTTGTATTTGTAGTTTAATTTATTATTCACATTAGACATTTAAATATTTAAATATTTATAAATTTTATGTTTTGATTTATTTTAGATGCCATAACTCTTATCTTGTTAGAGAAAATTTTAAATAGTCTAAACTATTTTTTTGATATTTTGTATGTCAAATAAAAATAAAAATATAAAAACTAAAGTTAAGTATTTTCTAAATGTTTTTAAACATAAATATATACATATCCAAACTATTATTTTATGTTTAAAAAATATAAAATATTAAACTTTAGTTTCTATATTTTTATTTGCATAGCTGATATATTATTATATAATAAAATTAATTAATTTATTAACCCACGGTTCACCCGCGGTCGATCCAGTGACCCAGTAACCCGGTAAGCTGTCCGGTTCAGTGTCCGGGTCGGGTTTAAAAACATTGGTTGCCATGTAAACTAAATTGATATCCTAATTAAGTGACACCTAAGCAATACACTTTTTTAATTAATACAAGCTTAAGGTTACAACTTTTAAAAAAATGTTTATCTATTAATATATAAGGGATTTGTAAATTAAATAAAACTAAGTTCTAGAATATCAAATCTTTCTATATATATGGCCACTTAGAAATGAAGATTGATTTTCTAATGGAAGAAGAATACCTAGTAAACACTTGCAAATCCCCAACAAAGTCGCTGTTAATTTAACTCTCTTAACAACTCTTCACATGTATTGTCTCTTTTGAAAAAGTTATGATCTAGTTAACTTCCAAAACAAAAATGTGCCTTAGTCAACCTACATGTCTGTGAAAAGATAATTTTTTCCTACTAGGTGGCTATGGGTCATTATCATACCTTCCGTGGAATTATGACATATTCTCCAAAATAATAGGATATGGTGTGGTGTAACTTTCCACGCATGGTTCTTCAGCGCAAATATTCAAAAGATATCTACAGCGGTTTTCAGTAAGGTTGCATCACCTGAACCAATTAAGCTCTGAAATAGACTCTCCTCTAAGCTGGTGGTTCAAGCACTATAAAATGTTTACTACAGTTACCTGGTCGGCCCAGAAGGCTCCTCCACGCCCAACAGATCTAAAATTATGTTTCCTATTTGAAACACATCCTCCTGTTCGTAAATTAATTTTTGTAACCTATTGGAAAAACAATCTTATTAGGTTCCCTTTTCAAAAAGACGTTTCCATGTTATCGATTTTTGACCCTCATAAGTATATTCAATGTGAATTTGAAACGCTACAAATATGTAGGAGTATGTAGCATGAGCTCAAACAATGATAACGGTATGTAAATCTGCAAATTAACATGTGGATAGGCGCTTGAGATATTATTACACGAGTGCAACGTTTCATACTCGTTCATATCATAACCTTGTAAATATTATTATATGGTCGGGACATAATTATTTGTCCTTTTCGCCATTTGTTATGATTTCAGATGTTAGAAAACGAGAAATAGAAATGGAATATAATATATAAAGGATATGAATCATTTGTATATGTAGATGTAAACTTTTTCAAATAATTGAACTTTGTCATCAATATTGATTTTGCGGACAATGCTTAATCTGCAGACTAATTACTGGAAAGAAAAAAATTACTGAAAATAGTATAATGTTAAAAAAAATTTAATACCGTGAATTTTACTGCAAGCATAAAATATCAATTAATGAAGCAGTTTCAAAAGTTTTTTTTATGTTAATTTATTATATGATATTACAATTATAAAAAAAATTACATAGACGATTCGATAACCGACAATACTATATGTCTTATAATGATTGAAAAATTGAAATCTGAATATCATATAAAATGCAATCTGTAAAAAATTGCATAGCCTTGAATTCGAACTTCAAACTTGGATGTAAAAACTTTTTAAAGTGGTTAAAGTGTTTTCACAATTACAAAAGTATCAAAAATTGAATTATATTATATGTTATATGATGATGATCTGAATATTAGAAGGTTTTTAAATTCCTTTTATTAAACGAAACTGAAATTGTTAGATCCGGTCAAATACTTGGTACTATAGAATCGGAAGCCATTTTAGTGTGGATTCATAGCAAGTTAGCAACTGACTATTATTCTACTATGAAAGAAAATATAAGAAACTAGAAAGCGTTGGATTACTTAAAATATAATTGATTTGAATCAGTCAATGGTGATTTTAAAAATCATATTTGGTTGAGCAAATATAGTAGTCAAAGATTTATTCTTAGAAGTTTCATATTTGAAAAGGATCGTTTCCATTAATTTCTTCATATTAATTTATTTCCATAATGGCCAACACGAGAACACAAAACACTTATTAACAGAGAAAATGTAAAAACAACACCGACTGAGACTGGCCCAAAATCCACTTGCTCCACCGGCCATGGCCGTGATTTGCGGTTCCTCGTGTTGGAATCCATCGACAAAGAGAATTTCATTTTTGCTTAGTAATTAAACTCACTCATTTAACAAAAGAAAAACAAATAACACGTTCATACAACTCACAAAAACAACTAATTATTCATTCCCGACATTTCTCCCAAAATTGTTTTACATACTGACAACCCAACACTAAATTAGATCTCAACAAATTCATTTAACGCTAAGAAACGAACAAAATGTAACATTATCAAAACTCAAAAAAAACTTCGGACAAAATTTGACACACACTGGCGATATCTGCAACCAATGTTAGCCTGTTTTTTTTCTTTTGTAAAATATCACACAGCCAAAAGATCAGAAATCAAAGATTCATCTAGATCGTTTAACACTGATCCTATCTCTTTGATATCGGGATAGTAGTTTTCTACTCCTATGTTGTCATCAAAAAACATCAGGCCGTTGAAGAAATCCTTGTCTGATGATTCAATAGTAGACATGGACTGATCGAAGATAGAGATGTCGGGCAATGATTCATTGAAATATTTGTCGAGAAATGGAATGTCCAATGGAAATGAATCATCAGTATTACTACTAACATCTTCTCCAACGGACCAACTTATTGGTTCCCGTTCAGGGAACTCTTGTTTAACCGGTTTGATCGGTTCATCGGTTAGCTCGGAGATTTGGTAGTTGAGAACCGATGTGGGAGATAATAGATGATGAGAATCATCCATTGATTCTGAAGTCAAAGAAACCGATATGTTGCTAACTGGTTCCGGTTCAGGTTCTGTTGGTACAGTGAAGTTGGTGAGAGCATCAGGCCACGAAGCCTGATCGCTGCGTTGTCGTAGACCATGGCAGCTTCCTCGGCCGTCGAGAAAGTACCGAGCCAGATCCTCCGGCGTTGCTCCGGATCACGATCTCCTCCGCGCGTATTTTCCCCATGGTCGCCGCCTCACGCCGCGAAACTTCCTCGGGTTTTGTTCAACGCCGGAGACAGAGACCTTCTGAAGCGTAGGATCGACGACGGTGAGAGTTTTCCCGGAGGAGGAGCTAGGTTCGACTCTGATCTCGTTGATCAGTCTCTTGACCCGTCTTCTTGGGAACAAAAACTCCTCATCGTCGCTTGATGAATCAGTGGCATCACGGTCCATCACGCACACACGGACCAACCTGGCCGAGTCACGACCAGTACTGATCTTCTTCTTGTTCTCCACCGGTAACTTTTTAGTGTACTTCTTGATGACTGTCTTGTGCTCCGTGTACTTCACTGGTCTTAACTCCATATACTCATCCATAATCATCCCTTTGACCTAATCAAGTTTTCTTGGCTTCTAAAGATTTAGTGAATCAGAGAGATTTGTAGAAAGAGAAACGCAGAGAAGGGTCAGTAAATTTAAAGTGGAGGATTCAGAATTCACTGTTTCTTTAATCCTATTTTATAGGATCTTTTGGGGGTGAGTATAAGTAAAATATAGAAATAAAATATTTTTAAAATTATTAGCTTTTATTTGATTGTTTCTTATTTTTGCTTGAAATATTCTGATTTCTGATTTAGTTGAGATTGACATAAGGGCCGCCACATTCTTGTCAGTGAATATCATAACGACATGCTTATAGTTGTCTTCTTATTTTTCTTCCTTTGGATGACTACTTTTGTGCGGAGTGAATGCGTGACTTGCATTCTAAAATCCCGGCGATAATATCAATTAACTCCAAATAATTTTGGCTAGTTTTTCTTCTAATTTATTATTTGTCTTTTTTTTGACATCATCATCTCTTTTTTTGACATCTATTTGTCTAAAATAATTATAATATTAATATATATAGTTATGACATATCTAGCTTAAAAGAATTCTGTTTCAAATCAGGACGTGACACAATTTGTTAAATAACATTGAAAAATGAAATACATCATAAGTACTGCAAAATGTTTTATAAATAAATAATAGTATATCATAAAAGGTTAAGAGATTTAGCAGTATATTGATTCAATTTGTAATTTGTGTGGAAAAATGTTTAAAGTAAATTGTATAACTGTATTGAATTAAAAGAGTGTTTTTTCTTTTTTAATAATCATGACTACATAGCCCTTTGACCGACATATTCAGCTACTCACTTTAGCAGTTCGTCCCATGCATTCATTTTCTTATGAACAACCTGTCACGTTCTATGTTTCCTAAAGTGTTATTCAACAGTAAAAATACTATTTGAGTAAATGCTAGTACTTTTTATTCATTTTTATTTTCCAAGTGAGTTGTATACGTTTAACACTACGTCCACGGGCAAAAGGAAATCAATCTTCTTCCCTGATGGAGATTTATTTGTTTCTGTTCTTATAATTTACTTCCTCTATTGTCAAAATATTTTAATGAAAACGGTAACAAATTATTTTAGTAAATCCTGTCATTTACAGTGAGGACTGAGGAGTAACGGCGCCCTTGGCCAACAATTTCGACTTTTATAAAAAATGAAACAAATAATTCTGCCTACAATGAAGGCACACACACATAGACTTAGGCCTCCTTGGCACCTCTACTCTACATCGTTTTAATCTTTTAAATCGTTGATTTTCTGTTTAGTATGAATTATATTGTCAATGAATGAGTAAACGTGATTATCAGCGTTATTGCATAGTTATAAACGAATGAATAATCCAAATATAAATGAAAGAGACTTGGTTTAGATAAAATTAAGGACAAAGATTCATTTTAGAAAGAAGGGCCACCCTTAAGATTAACAAAACGTTGGAAGCTTTATCACCATTAGTTATATACTACTAGTACATTTTATTATGTACGTTGATTTTGGTGCATAGCTTTAAACTAAGAGTTTATGAGCTCGAACTTTGATGGACAAATAAAGACTAGAGAAGATGACCGCTTGCGTAATTAGTTTTCATAACCAAGTTTACGATAATATTAAAAATAGCACGACGACGTGTGAGTATCGAGTTTCCCCAAATTAATGTATGTCTCGGAGCAGAAGATACATGGTCGCGACTCGTGAGTACTATACTCAAGTTATTGTCGTGGACAGACTAGTTTACAAGCAACAAAAATGTTGGTCTGAGATGTAAAAATTTATACATAGTTTGTCTCTTTCCGTATTATCTAGAAGTGTGCTCAACAATTAAATCTGTCAAAAACATTTTTGCCGGATGTTGTATGGATAATTGATTTTAACAAGTTTATTCCAACAAATTCATAGTCAATTGCTTTGTATGGATATTCAATTCCAAAAAAAAACATATATATATATATATCATTTGTAGTGATTACTGATTTTACTATAACTAGAACACCTACCAAACGGATTAACACGACCGCAAGAAAAATTAAACCTAAGATAAAAGATATAAGAATTTGGTGACTAAAATAAAAACCTTATGCTAGAACCGTTGTTGCAGCACTGAATCAGATCCATCACAATTGGCCAATGCACGATCTAATAAACTGAAATAGACTCAAGCAAGGTTCAATGGGGTGAAGGAGATCCTGATTATGAAGTTTTGGACTTAATTATCCTTTTATGTATGAAATCTTAAAAATAATTAAAATGAGTTGTAATAGATTAACTCTTAACAATGATGATACATTTAAGAGATCAACATTTGTATTCATTATTTTACAATCGATAAATATTGTAGAGTTGCAAAATGTCAAACCATTTAATGAACAAACATTAATATAAAACTTATTCTGCGCATGCGCACGAGTTATTATCTAGTACTAGAGATTTTTTCCGCGCTTCGCGCGGATTGTGTCTTATAAATTTATTTTATTTATAATATTATTTGTCGTTTTTTTTTCTTTTATATTAATTTCTTGTTTTTCCAATGTTAGTTTTTCTTAATTTAAATTTATATGTTTATAATTTTTCATTTTTCTTGTTGTAATTATATCTTTATTGATGGTTTTTTGTATGTGACATAAACTTTTTGAAATTTTAAAATAATGTTATATATAGTACAATTAACACATTAAGAAGAGAAACATATTCAAGCACATTTTACACTGGTTTTATATGCATAATTTTAAACATTATATATGTATATATTATAAGTTTGAAACATATAAATGCTTTCTAAAGCTAAATACTTGTTCAGAGTTTACATAACTTATCGAAAGTTTTATCTCTTTTTAAATTCAAATCACAGAAAAAAAATATCAAAAAGTCAGTATAGATGGGTCTTTTGGGCTTTTAAATCAACACTGGAAAAATTACATGAATGAGATAACAACAGTTTTAAAAACAACTGGATAAAATTTGACTGAGCCAAAGATTTTAACACAATATGTTCTTTCTTCTTCAAATTGCGAAGAGCCTATAGACACAAGAAAAAAAATCATAATTTTTGTTTTCACTTATATAACATTTTTCTCCTTTACACACAGAGTTTATTACACTGCTATAAGCAATGGAGAACTCTATTCATATAAAATTCACATCTATGCATTTTGACAAAGAAGAATTTTAGCCATCTTTAGTTTCGGAATAGACCAACTTCAGTCATATACACTATATTTTCTCTATGATTCATATCTTACAATTTTAATATATGTGCAGATTTCCATGTGAAAAAGCACGCACGCCATTTGTCATTCAACCTATTACTCTTTCCAAAGTAAACATTATAATCCTCGTTTGGTTAGCTCCACAAACTAATCTCTTTGGATCAGTTTACTAAAAAATATGGATACTAATGTCAGAAAAGAATATAAACACTATCAACAACAAATATTGACACAAGACTATTTGGTTCAAGGAACATATTCCACGTAATGCGTTTATATCATGGATGGCTTTGCAGAGAAGACTGCCAACCAAGGATCGCTTGAGGCGTTGGAGGTTAATGTCTCAGAAACGTGCGTCCTTTGTAATCTGGAAATAGAGGCTCACTATCATCTCTTCTTTGAGTGCTCTTTCTCTCGCTTGATATGTGAGCCTTTTGCTGCTGAAGTTTGGATTTTTCCTCCGGCTGATCTACACTATGTTGCAGCCTGGATCAATCAACCTCGCGTCAACGCAGATGCACATGCTACTTCAGTCATCAAGCTCTATTTTCAGTCAGCCATCTACCTGCTGTGGAAAGAGCGTAATGCTCGTGTGTTCACACCTGTCTCTTCACCTTCATCAGTCATCCTTGCCTCTCTCGACCGTATGATGCGTGACCGTCTCCTCTCTTACCCGGCAAGTTCTTCTTTCTCCTCTTCTCTACTTCTTTTTTTTATATTCTTGTATAAGATCTCTTTAAGGCTTTTTTTACCTTGAGTTGTTGGTGGTTGTTTTTGTTTCCTTACTGTAATAAGTTGTTTAAAAACAACAATGTAACCTTTCAGAAATGATAATCTTAGTATCTTACAAAAAAAAAAACAAATATTGATTTATTTATGTGAATATATATTTTATTTTAAATCATTTTAGTGGACGAAGAAAACATCATAATTTGTACAATCAATTTCTTAGATTCATCTCATCATACTCACCATTTTACCATTTTAATTACATAATTTTACATGAGATTTTTCACCTCCCCTCCCCGTTATTTTCTCTTTATTTATAACTATAATATAAAGTTATAAACTATATATATATATATATTTATAAATTAATATTTTATTTACCTTTGAAATCTAATGATTAAAATAGAACATAATTCAATATAAATATATGATTCTATTAATAAATTAGCAGTTACAAATTTGAAATTTCTAGAAATATCAAAAGTCATATATTAGTTAATTATCTTTCAAATGACATCTATTTCTAATATTTTATTGATGAGAATATTTTGGTTGAGGTGGATAGTCTCAAAAGCCTTGAATTTAGTCCCTTTTATATAGTAGGATGGTAAACCCAAATCAAAATATAACAAAGAGAAGTAGAAAATTTATGAATTTACAAAATAAAATAGAGAATTGATTTTGAGTTGATTGCGATATGTACATATCTTTATTTTCTGGACAATTATTAAAACGTACATAGTGACAATAGACGTTCAAAATTCGATTACAGTATATAGTTGATAAGTAAGTCGTATTTATTTATTGCTATATATTAAACTCGAAAGTCTTCAATTTGTACGTTTTCAACTTTCAACAATAAATGAAAATGAAACATGTTACCCCATAAACCGGGTTGTCAAATGGAGCCAAGTAACAGAAGAAATTAACTTTTTTCATCGAAATAAATTTAGCATTACGTAACATTAGATCGTTAATGCCATTATTGAGTGGAGGCCACCATGGTTACGATTCTCTGATTCATTAAAGACAAGACTGAAGATTGGTGATCTAAGACTGTCTATACTGAGTCTACACTCAGGCTGTAGTTAAGTTCTTTCTTCAGTTTTTTTAATCACAATCTAATTTAATAATGAACCTGGCGTTCACCATGCTCTCTTGGGCACGACCTCCCTCCCCCAAAATAAAAAATATATATTTCTTTTGCTAAGTTATGGAGATTGAGCATAGATTTATAGATGGTCGAATCAGTGGCACGTGTAGTTGGAATTGTTATATACTACTTTATAAGTTTTCAGGCTTTTGCATGTTCGGATATTTAACAATAACCAAAGCCTAATAATGGTGATTCTTATAAAACAAATATGGTGATTCTTATAAAATATCATACTTTATAAATTGGACAATGCTCGAAGTGATCTTGTAATGGTTATTCGTGTTGCGGAGTTATTAACTTATTACTCTGAGTCTGACTGTTCTTGAAAACTGATATTTTTATTTCTTATTTACATTTTCCGTGTTTTTTTGCTACATGAAGCAGTGCGGTTGGTGTGTTGATATTAACTTGATGAGTCTTGGTGGATTTAGATATGAACAATTTATTGCAAAGGCAATTTTAAATTTATGGGATTATTTTTGTTGTTGATAATCCGGGTAGATTTCTTTGAGATTTGATTTAGGTTTTCGAAATCAACGATGCATGTTCTTCAGTTGTAACATGCATCACTACAATATGTAATGTATGGCCGATGCATTGTTTACAATTTACAAACACGAAACTTGAAGAGTATATACGGCTTTATCACGGTTAAGATTTTATCAAGAATATAGCTACATGTTCCTTCCTCGGAACTGAAAATTTGTGAAGGTAGTTTCTTGCTCGTAGTGTTAGAGCACCTCCAATATGGGGTTCTATCTATTGGAATTCTAAACTTGCATATATGTATGACCCTGTTCGTTTCTTAGTCGCAGCGTCAGCGATCAGAAGCGATAATTATCAAAAACACGTCAACAACACTTTAAAGTAGACCAATATTGCATAATCGTCTCAATTTTTTCTCAGTTCTTAACTGTTTTTTGATGCATTTAAAAAACTAACAGGACCTATATGTATATATTATATATATGTATGTAGTTGCGGGATCCATTATTTTGGAAAAAACTTTTTTTATAGTCTCTTAAAACAAAGCTTTAAAAGCACCTCCAATGGAGATTCTACTCATTGGAGTTTTTAAAATGCATGTATGTATATGTTATATGTATGTATGTAGTTATGGGGTCATTACTTTTGTGAAGAATCTCATCTAAAGGTTCTTAAAATAACATATACATACATACATATGCATTTTAAGAACTTCAATGGATAAAACCCCTATTAGTGGTGTTCTAAGAGACTTTAAAAGGGGTTCTTTCCAAGATAATAGATCCCACAACTACATACACATATATAATATATAGATATACATATATGACAAGTTTAGAACTCCAATGGCAGTCCCCATTGGAGGTGCTCTTAGATCTCGAAAATTATCATTTCCTGAAAATTATTCTACACCACCTTAACTTGCTGATGAAGCAGCACGCCGTCAAATAATTGCGGCAACAGTTATAGAATCGCTGAATCTTTGAGCGTCTCTGAAATCACCAGTTTGGAATCGCGACGATAAGAGTGTATCACCTTCTAGTGACAAAGACGAAGATAGATAAATGCTTTCTTTATGGCTTAACGGTGCCGTAAGCAACAAGTTACCGAGGAATCTTGTGTCCACTTTAAAGAAACGAACGAGAAGGCTTGCAGTTTGGAACTAATGAGATGATTTAAGCTTATAGGAATGTGATGAAAATGGAGATCATATGATTTCTTACTGATTCTGTCTTTACAAATTTTTATAAGACAGACGAGTTCATTACACATAAATAAGAAAGAGTTTAATTATTTATCCTTTCGGACAGTAAAAATAACAAAGTTTCATCCCATGGCGTACTTTTGGGTCCAGGTCCTTGCAGTGGACTCGTACTTGTTCTTGTCTGTCTTGTACATGTGAGCTATCTCCGGAACCAAGGGATCATCCGGGTTTGGATCAGTTAACAACGAACAGATCGATAGCAGCACCTGTTGCATCACATAGTCATACAAAATAAAATGACATTTATTTCAATTGATGCAAGCAAGCTATAGCTGTTGTTTAATTGACTCCCCACATGAAAACGAGAAAGAACAAAAGAAAACCTTGGAGATAGTGAGCGCAGGACTCCACTGCTCCTTCAAGATGTCGAGACAGATGCTCCCATTGCTGTTGATATTTGGATGGAACACTTTGGTCCTAAAAGCCACCTACATTTTGTCCACACAGTAATAAAATCAAACAACCATAGGAAACAACATGAAAAATGCAATCGAAGATAAGAGGAAAGAACTATATTACCTTAGGAGGTTTAAAGGGGTAATCTGGAGGGAAATGAATGGTTACAAGAAACACACCACCAGAGTAAGGGCTGTCGGAAGGACCCATTATCGTAGCTTGCCAATGAAACATGTCTTCAGCGGCGGGTCCTGTCCAAAACAAAAAGTTGAATATCAAAAAATCACCACGAAAGGCAAGGTAAGAAGATCAAAAGTATGTAATTTAAAAGATCTCATCCCAGAAAATCACAATTGAAAAGAGAACCAAAAAATAAAAAGTTTAAAACTTTAGCCTTACCCATGAGAATCAAAGACATGGGTCATCACCACAAAATGAATCATCCTCTAAGGATTAGATCTAAGCTAATACAAGAGATCTACACCAAAACCGTCGTGAACAGAGCAATAACGAAAATTACAAATCAAGGAGGTTCCGATCATCAACAACAGCTAGGGAACGCGAATTTGAGAATAAAAGATAAAGAATCAGCACCTGCGCTGCAGGAAGTAGGAGGATCCTTCTGAAGATCCTTCAATTCCTTCAAAATCCGTTTCGATGCCATCTCCGAAACCTACGATCCAAAAGGCTCATCACAAACCCAGAAACACAATCATACGTTACGACGGGAAGATTCAGAAAGATCATACCTTTTGATCGAGCTTAGATTCTTCGAAATTAGGGATTTAGGAGAAGGAAGGGAAGAGGAAGAAGTTGAAATGGTTCTATGGTCAATAAATAGTGTCGACCAAATATCTTTTTTAAATAATATCTGAGTTTTTTTTTTTTTTTTTGGGTGGGGCCTAACTTAGCGTTGTATTTACGGGCATAACAAAAACGCGGTTGGTTCGATTCAGCTGGCCTCGATTGGTCGGTCCTTTCACGTCTCGGTTAATGGCTTGTTTAGTCATATAACTCACATAAGTCGTATGATCGGGCGACTTGAGTTTTTTTTAGTGGCTTTGGATGACGTATCATCTGACGTCACTAGTTGCGTCAATTTCCTTTGCTTTCAAGATTCCCGGTTTAGACGTGCTCTCACCGGGCTAGTCCGTCCCGGCACTTGCCACTTGCTAAATCCACGTATTATTTTTATAAAAATAATTATACATGTGACATACACAGGGCCGGATTTAGGTAGGAGCCAACGGTGCGACCGTCCCAGATCCAATTCATTGTCTCTTATTTCTTAATAGATAAAGGTTCGATTTTTTAAAAAATACATGTATTTTTAAATTAAAAATAAGGAAAAGGGTCCATATTTTTTTTATATGAAAGTATTTTTTTTATTTCGATAGATTTATTTTTAACAATACTTCTGCTATTTTGAAAAAAACATATATCTATCCGATTTTTTTAAAAAATAATAGTTTAGAAATTAAAATTTTTTTGCCCCAGGACTCATCACACAATTGAGCCGCCCTGGACATACAGTGGCAGAATTAGCCAAATCTTTTACAAGGGTCAATTTTATAGTTAACATATACTTCATCTGTTTCAAAATACATGAAATTTTAAGATTGTGCACAACTATTAAAAATTTTATTTATGTTATTTTAAAATATCATTAAATATAAATTAAAAGTTATTCAACCATTCACAAAACAGACTACAAAATATCATTGGTTACACTGTTTTTGATAAAGTGAAAAATGCATTGATATATAAAAACATCATCTATTATGAAACATCAAAAACTCTCTTAAACATTATCTCTTTAGAAAGAATATTTCATCACAAATCAAGAAGGCTACTTTACTATAATTTCTCAGTTTTCTTCGTAAAAACACAAGCAAAATTTGTTTTCTTTGATTTCACATGGTCATATGACCCACCTTCCACTGAGCTACCTCCGATACTGGTGACATATTCATTAGCAAAACTGATATAATATCCACATCAGCAAAATTATGTGATATGACAGATGATGTAGTAGATGATGTATCGACTAATGTATGTTTTTGCCAAAAAAATAATAACATGTTATTCAAAAATTTAAAATACAAGTATATTTTTGCACGGTCATATAAACCAAGTATGAAATGAACATATCGAGATACGTTGGATATGGAATGATGTTTTCCCATGTACACCCCATAGATGATAAAATTATTTACTATTAACGAAAACTAATTTTTTTTTTGAACGATAACGAAAACTAATTTACCAAGAACATACTAACGATTGTGCCAGAGAGAGCTTGAAGATATTACTTCTTTTAAGTACACCATTCCAAATAAATTGTATATATTTCAAGGTATGAAGATATAAAGATACAAATGAGGATGTAAATTAATAAAAGATACAAATGACAAGAAGAATAAAACGAGCATGGATTTTTCTACCTCTCATGATACAACCTGCTCATGAGTTATGAGCCATCTGATCATAGAGTTTCTTTGCAAGTCAGCCGGTAGAATCAAGCAAAGGACTGACTTTGCTGAAATAGATTTAGCTGTTTTGGTGGAGCTGTCTTGATAAACCTTGTGTCTTCTGACGAAGCTGCAACCGTGTGACTTATACTTTTGTTTTTATTTTATCAACTGCGTATACTTTGTTTCATACCTCTCTTTTTGGCTAACTAAACCGTGTGACACACTGCATTTGATAAAGGAGGGGCTTCTATATCTATTCGAGTATCTTCCGGGTCCAAAACCTTGAGACCTCTCGTACTATTTTCCAAACTTCCATTTATGAGCTGTTTCAACCATTTCTTCTGCTTTGGTTGATCCGCACTTATTGCAATAGCGAAGTCATTGGGGAAGAGATCACGTTTGACAAAAGCGTGCACCACTGTCATTACCAGAACACCTATCACCGTCAGAGTTGCTGCTCCTGACAGCAAAACCGCCAGTATCTGAGTTGCTAATCCGGTGACTTCCCCTGAGTATTTTATCGTCACTGTGGCCACCGCCGTCATTGGAAACGTGTAAGCCCACCAAGCTAAGGAGAATCTGACATTTAACAAAAATATGTAAGATAACATATACTCCTTTGGTTTCATAATTATGAAGTTTTATAAAGTTCATGGTGTATTTCTATGTTAATTTTAACTTTATTGAAAAACAGTTCAGTCAATTATTTTTAATAATTTCATTTTATGATTGGTTGAATTATTTTAGTTTTATATATATACTTGATAATACTTTTTTAGATAAATTTTTTTTTTTGAACACCAGATCAATTTCTTATTATTTGTGTGTTTTAAGCCTAACATCATATAAATTAACTGGAGTAATTTATTTGGTATGGAGACTCTGATAATCAGTTAGAGAAATAGCTTACTTGAATCCACGGAAAAAGTTAATCCGAACAACCTGAAACAAGAAACAAAACACATGAATATGCACATTTCTTGTATCGCAAGGTACTATGTAAATAAATAAATAAAAAATTACCAGAGAGAAGTACAAGAACAAGGAGATGAAGTAAGCAATGCGCGAGCCAATATCGAAAGAGGCAGATATCGTGGTCCAAGCCATGGACGCTACAGCCGGTGCAGCCACAAAGAGGAAGAAGACAGGGTGAAGCTCTTTAGGTAAGGTTTCGTTTGTGGGAAGTCTCTGATAGAGTGTCACAAACAAGACCAAATAATAAGCCAACCCAACTGAAAAGAAGAACATCGGTCCTTCTTTCAACCCCAGTGATGCTCCGAGAAGTGCTCCGGCGAAGTTACCGACGATGGAAAGGTGATTTGTAGGGTTAGCAACTTTGGAGAGGCGTCGTTGTCCACCAGACATCCACTGTCCGTAAATCTTCATCTCAAGAAGCAAGATCGGAGCCATAAAGAAGTACCAAAGAATAGAGGGGAGACTCGAGGTGATGGAGTGTGGGATACCAAGTGCCAAGAAGAGGACTGATATGAGAGGTGCGAAGAAGAAGTTGACTCGGATGGGATGCTTGAACTCGCGGCGCACCGCCTCGAAGAAGAAGATGGTTTTGAAGAGGTAAGTGATGGAGAAGGAGAGGAGGAGGACGAGAGAGATCCACCAAAGGACGTGGTTGACTACTTGCGTGAGATGTAAGAACTTCTCCGCCTTTGTGGCTGCTAAGGTCTTCCACATGATGGCTTGACTGCTTACTCCAAGACACATCCCGAACGATGTTACTGGAAACCTAAGAAGAAATGGCCATGTTTTGTCCTCAGGCAACACTATCTTCTCCATCTCCTGTTCTTCCACCAATATAAAACACCATTAAAAATAAATAAATAATAAAACACCAAAAAGCGAAGAAACAAAAACAAAAATACCAAGGAAAAATTAGTGTATTGGATAAACTTTTGGATCATCTAGTAGAAGCATAACGGTTATATATATATTTGATTTTCGTTGAAAGAAATTTTAGAGTTAATTTAATATGGTTTGGACATGGTTTTAAGAAAATGTAGTAGTCTTCAGGTTCATAATCTCTTAGTTATTATAAAAATGTAACGAAAAATCAAGAATAAACACAAAAAAAAAACGAAAAATACCTTAAGAGTTTCAAGTTCAGGGCCTTGAAGAGCCTAAGAATCTCTCAGCGGTTAGAGATTCATTGATCTCTTTATCCTGCAACGAAGTGTCAATGGGTTTTCCACGTAGATTTGATATTTGACGTTCGAGCTTCCCTGACATGGTCCTGAATAGGTCATACCTCTTGTCATTGGAACCTCGGGGCATAGACTTGGAGTGAAACGTTATCTTCCTCGCTCCTATTCGTTTCTCTAATCTTGAAACTCTCCAGAACTTGACTGACGTTGGTTTTCCACGAGATCTAGGTTCGCCGGAGAAGCTGAAGAACTAACTGATCTTGGATTATTCATAGTTTTCTCTGATTTAGTAAGATTTGGAACTATACTCATAAATATCCCATATACATATAAACCAAATCAAAAACGTCACATTCAAAGATACTGACTACTTGTATTTTACAGAAAATGAAAGAGAAAGTGATGGAAAAAGAAGATGTAGATCTTGATCATTATAAAGAAGAGAGGAGTGATTAGGTGTGGGCAGTGAACAGTGGCTGCCAAATATGTGAAGTCAAATAAGTCCCACCGAAAGACCACCAGACTGTACTCTATGTCTGATATGATAGGGCTGTCTAGACAAAGTTTTAGAGCTGTCTAAAGAAAAAATAAAGTTCTATGTTTTCTACTTTTGTTTCTATTCAACCAGTTTGTGTTTTTTGACCAGTAGCGTACTGTCTTACATTCACTTTTAGTTGTTTTATTTGTTCTTTATAACAACCAGATCTCCCCTAGCGGTGATCTTTGGTCTGAAAAGAACCCACTAATGCAATAATATGTATATCAGAATATAGACATTGTATGAAACCGTACAAGAACAATCGAATAAAATATGTAAATAACTATAGGTTATTAAATTGAAACGAAATAAGTAGAGAATGTTCCTTGGACTGAAAGGTCAAACTCAGTCAAAAGGAGAATGCTGCTTTGCCTTTCAAGTCTCGTTTGGCGCGTTTGTGAAATTTCATAATATTCGTACATTCCGTCAAAGAAATAAGCATTTAAAATGATCCATACTTTTTTTTTTTTTTTTTAACCATGATGCGATTCCAAGGCTTTCTAAGTCTAAAGACTAATCACCAAAAAACCTACAGAAATTCGGAAGCTAGCTGGAACCCCTTTACCACTAGACCAATACCACTTGGTTAAAATGATACATACTTTCTTCACCAATTAACTCTATAAATAATTTATCAATACATGTAAATTTGTTGAAATGTTACTTCGCCAATTATTTTCTTAATTTTTTTTTAACTAATTGGTATTCGTACTAAAAGCTTAGGAAACATAAAGAAAAATCTGAAAATAACACATTCTTAACCCAAAAATTTGATCTACTTTAAAATATGTAACTATCTGTTCTAAAAAAAATTAAAAACAATTAGTGCATTAACAATTATAATTATTTTTATTAAACTCTAGTCTCTTTATTTTTCCTCAAAATGGATCACCATTCAAATTGTAAGCATTGGGTAAAATCATTGTTTTTAGTTTCATGATATTTAATTAGAAACGTTCCAAATGGGTTGATTTTTCCCGGCAAAGGGTTAAAA
>NW_026014092.1:0-17268 GCF_020379485.1 Brassica napus
TTTTTATTTTCAAATAAATATTTTACAAAGTAAAACTTTTTTTTATGCAGGAAATTGTATAAATTTAGAAAAATTAATTGAGATTAATTAATTACTATTAGTTAAAAGTTATTAAAAACTGATAACTACAAAATTGATGTATTAATCTTTATAATAATTTAATATATTTGTTAATATGTTGAAACACTAAAAATCTATTTTAATGAACAGATCTAATATTTTGTAAGCATGTTAAACTAAACATATATACTGCTACAAGAATGATTATTACTGATATTAAAGTTTGTTTTGGAGTAGCGACTGGTTTTCATGTAGTCCTTATGCTATGAATACTCAGTGATGGCTAAAAGATTTTTGAGAATTTTTTTTTAAATACTTTAAGTTGGTGACTACTTTTAAAAATACATGCATCGAAGATACTATAACATTTAGTTTAAGATTTTTGATTATTGTTTACGGTTTAGTATTCAAGTATTGTTGGATTTATAAACTTCTATTAATGTTTTATAAACTATTCTTAAACATTTTTAACATTTAGCAGACTTAATTTTCTTTATCACAAAATGTAAGGTTTTATGAAAATAATTATCATTTTGAAAAGTGATATCTAAGTTGTCGTAAAATTGAAAAAAAAATTGATAAAGGATTTTCATTAATTTTAAAAAAGGAAAGCAAATAGCATCTTACAAAAAAAGAAGAAAAGACAGAAGGATCGTGATTAATGGGGAAATATCAGGTTTAAGGCACTTCCAGGACCTTAAGACATCCAGACATTTAGGAGCAGGGGACCCAAGGGAGAACCAATGAAATCATAGCACGACACCTATCAACAGCAAGAGCAATGGCTTTATCAGCAACTGCATCATGAGAAATAGTGAGGCCTGAATGCATGCGAGCATTTCCTTCATGCCATATGACATAGATTGCAGCTTGCCAAATTTGCAGAAGCGCTAGAAGAGAAAACCTATCACCCGGAGCATTATGTAGTCAGTTCACAATAAGCAACCAAGCCGAAGGGTAGACAGAATGGTGGAGACTTGTGAAATGACATTAAAAATAAGTGCTCTCGAGACTCATTTGCCACTCCGCACAGCAGACAAGTTGTAAGAGTATCAGCATTCCAATTTGCCAGCCGATCCAAGTTGGATTTCTATTCAGGACAAAGAGCGATGTTGTTGTCGCATGTTGGGGGATGAGGACGGATGACATTCCATGCCGCCTTACAGGTAAAAGTCTTCTGCGATATGCCATCGACTGACCATATAGGACAGTCGTTATCATTAGCTAACTGCAGGATGAGATAAAAGCCAATAGCTGGACTTGTCTTTCAGTTCTAACAGTGGTAAAATTGAAATTTCCCCTAGAACTTTTTTTTGTATAGTAGTTATTAGGCGCATAGGACATTTTTCTTCTCTAAGCCAAAAAAAACTTACAAAAATCAGAAGCAAGATATTTTTAAATGTTCGAGCAAATATCCTCTTAGTAAATTATAATCAATAACTTAGAATGTTTTTAGTATTTTAGTCTTCTTCCATGCGCAGTGTACATCTTGTGATCAACATGAAAACATCACCATCTCCAAAGTCATCAGCATCATCATCATCATCATCATCATCATCATCATCATCATCATCATCATCATCTTCACCATAACTTGCAACAGGAGGAGTTCATACCTTGCAGCATCAGGAATCTCCATGTCCTCAATCACATTCATCGTCTCCAAATTCTCCTCGCTCAAGAAATAGTTCATTGGCTTCGATACCTATCAACACAAAAATGGAGTAAAACAATACTAGAGTGCAGATAGGTTCCTACTTCAACACAACAAGAAAGACAATGTTTTACCTTGAATAATGGGTTTCTCTTCTCAGCACTTTCTACTATATTTTCCCCGGTGGATTACTCATTAACGTAGCAGCTGAACCGACGACCTGATTGCAAGTTTCAATGGAGAATATATCAGTGAGGGATAAAACAAAGAAACAAGGTATAAGTTCCCGCAAAAGGACATCTCCAACTCTGCACCATATTTTACTCCAAATTTTGTTTCGAATAAAATATTTTCTAACCCAACTCCATATTCAACTCCAAAATGGAATAATGGCTAGGGTTACTTCATTTATTATGAAATAGTAATCCTATTCATTCCTCTATTTTGAATTGAACTTTTTTATTTATGAAATAATTCTATTAATTTTGAATTTTTTGTTTTATATTTAAATAATATTTAAAATGATACAATAACATGAAAATATGATATTCCAGAAAAGATATTCTACAAAATATTAATTAATAATTGTACTAAAAAATGCATAAAGTTATAAAAATCAAAACTAAACATAACTAATATAAAATAAATATAATATAAAATAAGTGATTTAATAATCCGGTAAATGGTTTTAGGAACTATGTACCAAGATCGGTGAAGTATTGTTCAAACAGAATATATGAATTTGTTTATCTTGTGGATCAACATTTGTACTTGTTGAGTTTGATATATGCACAAACATTTGGATCATGTATGAAATTCAAATTACAAAACAACTTTTTTTCTTCATTATATTCTTCTAATACATAATTTGTTTTTGAATTAGGAAAACTGCACCAATTGAAGTTGGAAGAGAAGCTCTACGTGTAGTTAAATTGGAGAAGATGAAAACGTCTGATTTTTAATTTTATTATTCGATTAGGAATATAAAGATAAAAAAATTTCATTGTTCTTTACGTAATATATTAGTTGATCTTTTGTGGAAAATTATTCTAATGCTCACTACTAAAACAAAATATGGTATCTTATATATTTTATGATTTATTATATTCTTTAATAATCAATATTTAGTTTAAATAAATATATTTTAATATAAGTTTTGTAAACATAAATTAGTTGGGATTAATTGTTAAATTTTTGAAAAGAAAAATGTTAAATTTTATAAGTTGAAGGTATTACTAACAATTATTAACTAAATAAAAAAGGAAATTATTTAGGTTTTTGGAATAAAAAAGAATGGAGTAATATATTAGAGTAAAATCCAATTATATTTTGTAATTACACTATTTTGAAACAGAAAATGGAATAATACATTAGAGATGCTCTATGCACGTAGAAAAAGTGAAACTGTTTTACCAGTACAAAAGACTAAGCTCGTGTAATGCCAACATTCATTCTCCGAGAATCAGAGAGAAAACCTATTTCCCCTTTATTGTTAGCCTTGACGCATGAAAATATTGCAACATCCTTCTCCCTTCCCATTGATAGAAAAAACATAAGACAAGGATGAAAAAACTAAAAGTTCTGTCTACAAGCTGAATCAAAATAATCTAGTTTGTGTAACATTTGAGGTTACAATGTAAGAAATAGAGTAGAATATTGACCTGAAACCCATCAACAGTGTTCAGGGCCGGCTTAAGATGAATAAGGGCCCTTGGGCAAAACTTTTTTAAAGGTCCTATAGTAAGTTATTTTCTTAACGTTGGTAGAAAACCATATTTTCTTTAACCTTTTCACACGAGCGTCAAGCATGAACATCCCCTTATTGATATTTCAATTAGAAAAACTTTAAAACTGTGTTTTTAATGCAGCCCAAATCTTAGATCATATATGCTAATGAAATAATTAGGACCCCTAATATTGCGAGATTTGGAGCAGGCCCGGGGCGGTCGCATTGCCCGCCCTCCCTATTAAGCCGGCACTGACAGTGTTGAGATATCAACCACTTTTCCAGCCTCTGCACCAACCATCTCCTTGAACCTATTGATGCTGATACAATATTTGAAAAATATTGTATTTTAACTATTTATTTACTATTAATATGGTAATTATCTTTAATGTTTTAGGGTTTTATTACTTTATTGGCTTTATGGAGTTTATATTTGATTAATAAATGTTAAAGAGTCCTTTTTTGTTATCTATAGAGATCTCAAAGAAATTTAAAAAGACATTGATTTTATGCATTCAAAGATTAAATAAGATCTGATACTATCTTGTGTAGCGGATAACACAAGGATCTTATTTAGTCTTTAAATGCTTAAGATCAATGTTTTCTTAAATTCGTTGAGATCTCTATAGATCTACCAAAACAAGAACAAAGAGAAAAAAGTTAACTTTTATTAATCAAATATAAACTCCATAAAACCATAATTAAAAAAGCTATATATAAGAAAGTCATAAAACCCTAAAACATTAAAGATAATCATCATATTAATAAAAATCAAATAGTTAAAATACTTAAAGAATATTTTTCAAATATTCTATCTGCATCACCTATATTTGATTTTTTTTTTACTTGGTAGTTATATGGAGATATAATAGCTAGGTGAGAACTTGACTTGAGCTCGGGGTACATGGTTACGCGTCTGTGGTAGATTAGTCTGTGGTAGATTAGAAGAACAAAATCCACTTCGTCTAGATTACTCGAGAACCAGTTTATCCCGGATGTTGAGACTCTTTCCCTTCATGCATATCGAAAAAGAAAAACGGACCAAAGCAACGGTATTATGTCAGTCAGGAGTTGTCTGAGCTCAATGTCAGCTCCATCTTCCAGTGCATCTTGATAAAACTCCTTGGAAGGGAAGCTTCTTCTCTAATTTTCAGACAAGAGAGAAGTCAAGAATTTAAGACAACTAGAAGCTATCAACTGAAACTCTTTTAAAAAAAAAAGAATCAGATGTTCAGTGAGAAGCTATATTGAGGGGATGCTAGATACCTCTGGACGCATACAGTATTGGGTTTTTAACATGTCCACCGGGTAGCCAACCTTTTGAAGCCTCTGGAATATGCTTGTACCATAGCTTCATTTGAAGAAAGGAAACACAACAATCCAGTAGTATCAATACAAACATATAAACAGATACCAGAATATGTTTGGACGTAATGCGCTTTACCCAGAATACTGAGCAAACTTTGAGATTACAGTAGCTGGGAGTTGTTTAGGATCCCCTAGCTGATTAAAAAATAGATATGTAATAAGGTTATCCAAAGTGGTTGAAGTTTCCTTTAACTAATCATCTTAACACATAAACTTATGGTTTTGCACTTGAGGGTCGCTTTCAAGATACAACTTATAATTCTTCAACTCCAGGAAAGGTGGGGATGCTTAGATTCTCTTAAGAGAAATAAATACTGCAATTTCGGTACATGAAGGGTAATCGTATTATTGACGTAAAGACATGAAGACATGAAAGGAGAATAAAGAAGAGAAGCATCTGGATATTAGTTACAAGCCGTATGGTTACAAGTATAACTAAAAATAATATATATAAGTATAGATATTATATGCTTTGATATGTTCGAACACTCATCCTATTAAAAAAAACGCTCAAATATTTAGGCAGCATCCTATCAGAATCGGTCCCTGGTTTTAAGTCGGTTCTGGGTCAGGTTTTCAAATGTGAATATATGCCTATCCTTAATGGAAACTGTTCGGTCTGGGACATGGCTATGAAATATCTGTAGCCAAAGATGGAGAAGAAGACAGAGACGTTAATTTACAAGAAGATTGTTAAAACTCCTTTGGTTATTACGGAAGGAGGAAAAGCAAATTCAGACCGACTCATTAAAGGGAACAAGAAGAAGACTTGAAAACTTGGGAGAATTCCCAAGTCATTATTTACAAAGCGATTTTGATACATATCTTTTATACAATCAACTAAGATGAATTTATATGAAAATTATTTAAAAAATATCGTATGGAAAAATAAAATTTACATTCTTGATCGAATTAATATTTTTGGCCCTTAACTTTTTTTAAAAATTTTTTTGTTAATTACATAATTTGTTTACTAATGGATCTCATTTTAAAAATATTTTAGATCAAAAACTCACTTATCGCATAAGAATCTAACGTTTAGGCCGAAGAGTCACATGCCTATTATTTGGTTACAATGAAACTATGACAGCTCGGCTTTATATCATGATTTAACAATTTAAAAGTTAATAATGGTTATGAGAAGTTTATGTTCACTTGCTAATCCTATCTATCTTTAATATATTTCTCATTTTTGTGTCACTTTTTTTCATTTTGATTATTGCTTAATATAAATATTGATTTTTGAGTTTATTCTCATTTCCTTATTTTGTTATGGCCTGAGATTTAGAAAATGTTTAAGATTTAAAATAGAGGATACATACTTAGGTTAAGATCTGCACCTTGTGAATAATAAATATTTTATATTATTACTTATTTTATTTTTTTCTGCATATTATGAATAATAAAACAATAATTATATATTAAATAACAAAGAAATCAGTTACTATTATGTAAAATTGGCTTGTGCATATAAATCAAAGGACCGTTCTTGTTTATTCGCAATCATTTTAGGGTAAATAAATCAAAACAATCAAGCTATCTATCGTATATGATAGATATATAATAAATTTAAATGATATTAACATATATATAGTATACTTTTAAGATAGATATTTATTAAATGAGGTTTCTACTCATATAATTTTATGATTATTTGCATATTTGTGTAACAAAATTTTACACCAACGATTTTTTAATGTAAAATGTTTAGTGGTTTTCATAATTTATAATCATTTAAAGATAATAATGAAGATTTCAAAATTAAAATATTAACTTTTCAAAATTTATATATATATATATATATATATATATATATATTAACATAAACACCCATTAAAATAAAATTATTTATTCAGATGATTTTATAATTATTGTATCTTATTATAGAAAAAATTTAAACCTTGATCACAAAAGTTTATGTTAGACTTCTAAGAGTTTTAGTAATTTATACTCGTTTTGAAAAATTCAAAATACAACATATACCAAAAAAATCTAATTTTGATTATATGATTAATGTAATTGTGTAATTTATTTTAATAATAAACAAAAATGATAGAAATTATCCAAATTGTTAGCAAAACTTTATTATTTAAAATGATTAATTGACATATATATCTTAATCACATTAGGTAATTCTGTAGGTTTTATTTAAGGAAATAATATATAATAATTTCAATTTGATAAATGAATGTCCCATAATAGACATACTATAATATAACATTTCATAGCAATTAATTTTGGACTAACAAAATTGCCAATTGATTCTCAAGCCGCCACATAAGCAAAATTAACATTCCAATTACGTGACAATTCAGCAGAACATTTTTTTAATTAGTACAAACTACGGCTCCGAATGGTAACTGCGGTTTGAGCGGTGCGGAACAAGCGGTTTAACTGCGGTGCGGTTTAACAGTTATAAAAATGTATAGATATATGGTATATGTATAGATTTTTGTTACTGTTAACTGCAGTGCGGGGCGGGGCGGTTCGTAACATTCGAAGCCTACATGTTATAACTTTTCAAATGTTTCTCTATTAATATACAGGGGATTTCACTAAATAAATGTGACATGACATACAAGAAATGATGACATGGCTTATGAATAAATGTGACATGGACTATTACATTTCATGCTTATTTAATTTTTTGGTTAACTTTTTTGATTATGGTAATAAATTATACATCATCACTAATGTAAAGCTATTGAAATATAACATTAAATAATATAATAATAGAAATATAATAAATTTTTTACAAATTTAAAATCTTATTTATTTCTATTTTTTATAACTATACAATTCTATTACTAAAAAAAAGTTTACAATGATTTAAGAAAACTAAAAGTTTTAAATCGTAATATCATTAGTTTTTTCATATACCTACAAATTTTTAAAATACTGTTTAGTTTTACGTTTTGATAATTATACAACTTTTATATCAATTTTTAAAAATTAATTTTATAACAGTTGATTTAATATATTTTATTCAGAGAAATAGATAAGAAATATATCTAAGATTATAATTTAAATATATACATATCTATTCTTAAATATAATTTAAAATAAACAATTTTATTTATTTAATCTTACTATTATGTTCAATTTAACCAAAATTTATACTAAAATATTGGTAAAAAAATTTATTTTTTAATATAATATAAAATTTTATTACTGCACATGGTGCAGGAAAACACCTAGTATTAAAAAATAATATGATTTATGAGAACCAACGAGAATAAAATTAGAAAAAATAAGGCGATCAAGAACAGTAAAATCAACTAAAAATGAAAAGAGATGGTAAAATGTGATCCAGTATATATAAGAATAGAATTTTCATCATTCTAGAATAAGTATAAGTTTATTTCCTTAAGAATAGCAAACAATATAACCATAAATTTTTGTTAAGAAAAAATTCTTTATTTTCTTAAGAAAATTTATTCATTTCAAATATTAAGCTTGGCGTATAAGAAATAATACATACAGAAACTTCTTACCAATAAAATCACTTAACTAAATCATCAATATTTAAGTTTGGGTAATATCTACATAATAGATGGGTCATGGACATCTACTGCCCATTTTAGTGGATATAGATGGGTTTAGCTTCATAGTTTGGGGAAAGTTCAACTTATGGAGACAGAGAATCATATTCGAAGAGCGTATGCCTTACATTCAGATATGGAAGCACTGAAATGGCCGATGGAGAGTATGCTCTAACATTCGGCTTGTCAAAGTTTTGGAACGGACTGCGAGGATTTGATTGCACTGATCAACAAGCCTCATGCTTGACCGAGCTTTGCGACAAAATTGGAGAGGATAGAGACTCTCAAGATATGCTTTCCGGATTTTAAGATTTTTCATATTCCACGAGTGCAGAATCAGATTTCAGATTTCTTAGCTATGACTGTGAGGTCTTTCCGTAGAATACTCTATTTCTTTGGTTGTTCTATTCAGGTTTGGTTACCCAGACCACTTCAAATTAGGTTTGGTTACCCAGACCACCTCAAGTTTGAGTAATAGAATAGTTTTTGGATGTGAAAAAGAAAAACTAAATCATCAATATATGAATAAGATGCAAATCAAATAAAAAGATATAAATAAGATAAAATGAAAAATGAAAATGTAATACTCTGTTGTGATTAAAAAATGTAGGTATTATAAAATTATATTAAATATACATGATAATCTAACCATGTTTTTGATATGATTATGTATTTAATTACAGTTTGTTTTAATTAATAGTTATTGACCCATCATCCATGTTTCCCCTGAATTGACTTATTCCCCGTGCCGTCTGCTTTATCAACTTGAATTATTATCGTATAGAAAACAGCTGGTGAAATCCCTTCTAATGCGCTATCCTTCTTTTTTTTTTTTTGGTCGAATGCGCTATCCTTCTAATGCGCTATCCTGCTAATAAATGATGAAAATCACCTTTGTCGAAAATGACGGAAGTTACTTTTAAGAATGTCACCTCAGTTCCTTCGGTCAATTTTTGTGTGTTAACAATTTTTGGTCTATGGTAATGATGTTCCAGGAAACGCCTCCATCTAACACTAAGGGCTTGGGCAAAAAGTTTTTTTGAGACCCTATAATTCATTAATTTTGATATTATAACTCAAATATTATTAAAAAGAATCATAAAAACTAAAACCATCCCTTATATACTAAAGCGCAAGTCGCTTGGCGAATCAGGTTTTGACACATAAGCATGTATTAAAATAACTAACTAAGTAAAATAAATTGAAAAAAACCCACGTTAATCCATTCTTCTTTTTCTTGCAATTCCAAATACATAAATTCCTATATTTCTCAAATAATCTTATCCCACGTCCAAAATTCAAAATTTTTTAAAAAAGTTTTTTTATATTTTTATCTACTATTTTACACACCAATCAAAATAGAGCGCATGATACTGGTTAAAAAAATAACTTATTTTTAGTTTTTAGATTGCTATATTTTCTCAAATTCCCACGACCACTTTCACGTCATACCGCAATACCGCATATGTACGTAACTCCCAAAACCATGTCACAAAATCTAACAGTTTCAACTTCTTTATTCTTGCTTCCTTCTTCTCCATGTTTCACATTCTTCATCAAAAAAATTCTCAGATTTTAAGTGCATCAGCAAAAATCAATAGAGGTTTGTGACTACTATATTTGTGGTCATTTTTCAATTTCTGCTAAATCTATATCTTTTGATTCTTTTAGCGTGATTAGATAGATAGAATATGTCACTTAAATATATTGTTGTTTCCAAGTTTTTTTTCAATAAAAGAATTACAAAGCTTATTTCTCTCAAAAAATACAGGAAAATAAGAACACGGTTTGCAAATGAGGAGATAATAGGAATTCAGTTATGTCCCAACTTTTTTGTAGACACTACATAGCGAAAAGAAATACCGTCCAATAGAAACGGTAATTGATTCTGCAAACTCTACAGTTCTACTTCTGTCTTTGCTTTTTCATAATTTCGATTCAAATTATTATTACAAATTAGCTTTGCACTTCCCGCACAAGCACTGATCTTCATTGTGTCTTATGTTTTTGTATATTTTGCAGTTTGTTCAATGTTATCATCACACATATTCATGTCAAATCGTTTCAGTTACCCTTGCCACCTTTTCATACAAATTAATATGAAGTCTCGATCGTGAACCAAATATGTTTCTCTTAATGAGAGTAACTCATTTCAAAGCTGGTGCATTATATATGGTGTAAGATATCACAGTGTTAATATATCTTAATATTGATAACAAATTTTAGGAATTCTTTACCCCGTACGTAGTACGGGACGGAACACTAGTATTAACTAAATCATTATTCCGTTTGTACTTTAAATTTTTTCTTATAACAACTTAGGGCCTGACTGGTTCAACCGCAGCGGTTGCGGTTGCGGTTGCGGGAGTTTGCGGATGCGGGTGGTTGCGGTTTCTAACGGTTTTAAGAGATTTGTACGACTGGTTCTGCGGTTAGAAATTGGTGCGTTTGCGGGATACTTATGACTGGTTAACTACCAAATGCAGCAGCGGTTAAAAAAAAATTAACAATATTTACATTTTATACAATTATAAAAAATCAAAAATAATAATATATATAAAATATAAAAATTTATATTTAGAAAGTTATAGTTTAAATTTTTTAAAATATAGAAAATATTTTTATTTTAAAATTTTATAATATTAATTAAAATATAATTGATATATTTTAGCATTTTTATAATTTCAATTATTTTTTTATTAATTTTTTTTTATTTTTGTATTTATATTGTTTTGGAAAAAAAATAATTTTTTTTTACTCCCGCAAACGCCCGCAACCGCAAACGCTAGCTGGAACCAGCTTTTGAATTTATGAGGTTCAGAGCGATTTGGAGCGGTTTAGAGCGGTTTGAGCGATTGTTGCAAAACGCCAGTAACCGCTACCAACCGCAAAAGCTGCGTTTGCGGGTGGTGTAGCGGGAAAACCAGTCATACCCTTAGTTTACTATATTATTGACACTATAAATACCTAAAAAAAATAGGTTTTTTGTTATAAAAAAAAATATAAGCCCTTTAGGTTATTAAAATTTATTGAATTTTTGGTGGACCCTAGAGCAGGTGCATTGTTTGTCCTCCCTATTAAGCAGAGACTCTGCTAACCTTATATTTAATAAAATGCATATGTGCAATTTACTATCAATATTTTGTTATCTCTTTTTTCTTCGTATTCGTGTGTTTAAACAGATAATCAGGATCCTTAGGGAGAGTCGAAGAATTTTGGCTTTCCTCCATTGACAAAAATCGACAGTACGAATTTTGGTTCCCACAATATTGTACCGACCCGCTCCCAAAGTATTTTTAATTATAAAGAAATGATCGCGAGAGGTTTAATTCAGCAAGGAGCGTATTTTTCTAAGTGTGGAACACTTATAGTCGTGAAGGGTGAATACTGAATAAGCTATATTTTGACTAAGTGTTGATTTTTGGTGTGCACATGTAATTAATTTGGAATTGGTTGAGTGACGGTAACCGATCATGGAACGATCTGCCATATTTAAGGAAAGAACGAGACCGCAAATCCAATTACAGAATTTTGGTTGTTGGATAATGCAGGTACCAAGTAAGAAGGTTCGATTAGCGATCTCTCGATTACCAATTAATCTCATTATAAATTAAATAATTACTTTTTATTTTTATACTAAAATTTTTCATTTTATTTTTTTATAAATAGAGACTATGTTTATTTAAATTCGATATAGAAAAACATAATTATTAATAAAATAGAGTGTTAAATTTTATTAACCAAGATCATTGTAAGACTACTAACAATGGAGCTGTTGAATAATTTTTTAACAACTTAATTGCTACAATGAGCAAGTTGAATTTACAAATTAATACATGTGGATTACATTTAGTTGAATGTTTCTACATGTTGAATGAAACTGAAATGGGTCTAGCAGTGACACATGGCAACATATGAAAAAAAGAAATATTTAACAGGACTCACATAGAATGTTTTATTGTTGTTAAAATCTGTTTCAATTATTTTTTCTCTAAATTATTAAAACTTAACTATTTCTGGTGATCCACTTTAAGAAAAAAAGAAATTATACCAAAATTCATCATTTTTATGATCTATACATAGAGATTAGTCTCATCTTTTTGGGTATAGAAATGTTTTTGTCATTTTCACTATTTTGCAAGTTTATTTGTTTAATGGTGATCTCTATTTTTGAATTTAATTATTATAAAATATAAATATTAAAGTATTAAGATTTTTAAAGTTTAAGATATTTTAAATTTGAAATATATTTTAATATATTGTTTACAAAAAAAAATAAATAAAAAAGATAAAAAATATAAGATAAAAATAGGGGAAATTTCATGTATACCACCACTAAATGGACATTTTCAAAATTATCTTCTTCACTAAGTGGCAAAATATTCTTATACCCTTGGTCTCTCTATATATAGAATAAATAATTATTGAATGAATAAAATAATTTAATAATAATATAATATTTTTTGTATGTTTTCGAATTACCACCTTTTTTAATTCGAAATTTTTTATATTTTTTGAATTTTTTTTTGAATGTTTTTGTTTTTCAAAATTTCTTATTGAAAATCGAAAATTATGTTGAAACTATTTTTTAATTTTTTTATATTTATTTATATATTTATTAAAATCCTAAATTTCACATTCTAAAAATCATACCCACCACTCAACTCTAAACCCTAAGTCTAAATTAGTTAAATCTAGGGTTATAAATGTCTTTTCATCCTTCACTAAAAATGAAGATAAAAAGGGTTAGTGTAAACATGAAAAGTGGTACCATGAATATGGTACACCAATTTAGTTATATATGTAATAGTCACTAACTTCTCACTAATTTAATTTAAGTGAAAACATAAATAAATAATAATACATATGATTGTATTATACACAACATTCATCCCGCGCAAGGCGGCGTTAGAAATTATTGTCAAATAATGGCAAACAATTATAATTTTCACGGAAGTTGCATGTTCACATTCGTTTAATATATCCAATAACTTTGCAGGCCAGGACAAAATCATTTTAAATTGGGATTATATTTTAGACAAATATCACAAAATTACGTTGTCCAATGTACTAAGTGGGGTTGCACCTCTTCTTATTCTTCTTTGTTTTTAGTAGTACATTTTTTCACATATATAATCTCTATATAAATCTTAACTTGTGTATAGTCTTTCATAAACTACAAAAAAAAAAAAAAAAAAAAATCCTTAACATTTGCACCCAAAAACACCCAAAAAAACAAAGATATATGGATAACAAAAATGATTCATCTAAATCACTTACTGGACCACACTTTCTGTTCGTGACATTTCCAGCACAAGGCCACATCAACCCATCTCTCGAGCTCGCCAAGCGCCTCGCCGGAACAATAACCGGAGTTCGAGTCACCTTCGCAGCCACAGACTCCGCCTATAACCGATGTATGCTCTCCAAAGAAAACGTCCCTGAAACATTAGTCTTCGCCACGTACTCCGAAGCCCACAAAGACGACATCAAATCATCTACATCCACCGACAGATCCCGCGAATACATGTCTGCTACGAGACGCCGTGGCAGAGAAACCCTAACCGAACTAATCGAAGATAACCGGCGTCAAAACCGGCCTTTTACCTGCGTGGTTTACACCATCTTCCTTCTTGGGTCGCTGAGCTGGCTCGTGAGTTTCACATCCCTTCTGCTCTTCTCTGGGTCCAGCCGGTAACTGTCTTCTCCATCTTCTACCACTACTTCAATGGCTACGCAGATGCAATCTCAGAGATAGCTACTAACGACCCTTCTGGTTCTATTAAGCTACCCTCTCTGCCACAGTTCCGTCTCCGAGATCTTCCCACAATAATCTTCCGTCCAGACGCATATTCATTTCTTGTACCGGCGTATCAAGATCAGATAGATTCACTGAAGCAAGAGGAAAACCCTAAGATCCTCGTGAATAGTTTCCAAGAGCTTGAAGAAGAAGCTCTCAGCGCAGTACTTGATAACTTCATGATTGTCCCCGTTGGTCCATTGATAACCACTAGGGCCGATGACTCTGGGATTGATGATAATACAAGCAGTGGTTGGATGCAAAAACGGATTCGTCTGTAATTTATATTTCCTTCGGGACGCTTGCCGTGTTGAGCAAGAAACAGCTTGCAGAGGTCTGCAAGGCATTGATAGAGAGTCGGAGGCCGTTTCTGTGGGTGATTGCGGGAGAAGTCATTCAGAAGTAAAGAAGATGGGGAAGAGAAAGAAGAGGAGGGCATAAAGAGTTTCAGAGAAGAGCTCGATGAGATAGGAATGGTGGTTTCTTGGTGCAATCAGTTTAGCGTTTTGAAGCATAGATCAATAGGTTGTTTCGTGACGCATTGCGGGGGAACTCGACGCTGGAGAGCTTGGTCGCCGGAGTTCCGGTGGTTGCGTTTCCGCAGCGGATTGATCAGATGACGAACGCCAAGCTTGTAGAAGAGTCTTGGAGGACAGGTGTGAGAGTGATGGAAAAGAAGGAAGATGAAGAAGTTGTGGTGGAGAGTGAGGAGATACGGCGGTGCATTGAGGAAGTGATGGAGGAGAAGGCGGAGGAGTTTAGGAGAAACGCGGCGAGGTGGAGAGATATAGCGGACGAGGTGGTGAGAGAAGGAGGATCTTCCTTAATCATCTCAAAGCTTTTGTCGATGAGCACATGTGAGATTCTATCTTCAAGAATTCAATTCTGTGATTTCCTTTTAGTTTCCAAATTTATTCTCGTCGGTTATGGTTTTAAAATTTTCAGTTTCTTCTTGGAGTGAAATGTATTTTCTGGGGTAAAATGTTAAGATTGGGATGAAATGTTTACACCATATGGTATAAACTACTATGGATGTTTGATTGTTGATTTTAAATATGTTGAAACTTAAATATTTGGAAGATGTGAGAAAAAAGAGATACACGCATGACATGATCTGAGATTTCATATTGGACAATTTGGAAGCCATACGACATATATATAATAATTCTTAAAAGTTAGGGACCAGAGTGAATGTTTTATCCGCTGTACCCAAAACCAACCATTGATACACTATATATACACAAATGATAACAAAGTGTCAGCTTCTTGGCATTACTTGTTGACCAAGACAACAAAGAAACTGAATATTGGGAGTGTATAATCTTGTGTGTAACAGAGGAAGCAAACTCTCAGTGAATGTTGCCAGTGATCAATGCCTCTAGTGCAGTCAGCAGTTGTCAAGTAGAGAGCTAGGCGATTCCTTCTTTAGTCAGAAATTCGTTTTCCATCCTAAGTTTCTCTTTGTCTTCTTCTTGTTTCTCCTATTTTTGAAAGAGAATTGTTCTCCTTATTCGTCACCCTTCTTCTATAGTGGTTGAGAAATCGGCAATTTATGAGTATTAATTAGTAATGAATTACCATACCAATGTAGATATTTCACTACAAGAAAACATACGAATTTTTGACATAATTTCTGCCTGCAAAGTATCTTTCGGAATTCTTTTTTATGAACCGTCTCCACCATGCTTAATATCCATGCACCACCATCTTCTGTCATTGTTCGCTGTAACCGCCATCGACACTGATTTTTTTTGGTAAGCTATTGTTTTCCTTGTTGCCGGGACCGTCCCGAATGACTAGATGGTGATTCGGTCAACTCGCTGGATCAGTGAGTCAACTCGCTGACTCTGACAACCGGTTGGGTTATTGTGGTTTGGTCTGGTCAAGCTAAACTGGCCGGTTCGATTGGATTTTGGTTAGGTTAGGCTAAACTGACTGATTCAATTGGATTTTGGTTTGGTTTGGCTAACCCGTTTGGTTCAATTCAATTGGGTTTGGTAAGGGTTACCAATTTGGTTTGATCCGGTTTGACTAATTTTATTGGTTTGACTATTTGACCGTTGACCATTAACTTTTCCAATTGACTTTGACCAAAGCATGAATCCGGTTTTGTCGTTTGAAGACCGTTATGCTTAATTTTTTGTCTTGATTTCAGATTTGGAGTTCGTTTGAGCAACAAGAGTGCTTAGACATCTATTTTCACATTCCTAAGGTGAGGGTTATTCTTGAATTTCTCGTTCACAGCCTATGATTTCGAATAAGTATATTTTATTTTAGCTAGGGTTCAACCCGCTCTATGGACGGAAAACAGATGAACAAATTAATTTATAAATACATTTTAAATATTTAATTTTTTCTTAGCTAAAAATAACATTAACTTTAACTATTTTCTCTTCACTGTTATTATTTTTATCATTCTGTTTAAAAATCATTTGTTTCACTATTAAAAATCAAGAAAATGTAAATGTTTACCTTTTTCAATATTAGTTATACTTAAATTTGGATGATTGATCAAATAAATTAGCTAAAACTGTATTTGATTGGATTCAACATGAAAAATGTGGATCATTTTTCTTTTATATTTTTGTTTATTGAATTTAGTGACACATTTAAATATATATATATATATATATATTTTAAAGTTGCGAATTTAAAAATGCAAAAAAAATAGCTGATTCATTAGAAAAGAGATTTTAGATTAGATAGGCAGCATGAAAATCTAATTTTTTTATAAAAAGTTTTCATTAATGAAAAAATTATACATAAACAAGAAAAGACAGAACTGAAGAACATGAGCCCAAATCAGCTTAACCAATCCCAAACAGGGCGAAATACTAAACCAATGCATAAAGGCTTTAACTAAGGATATGGATACCACAAGATAGCCAACACCAATCAAGGATCTGGAAGAACAATGGAACACCTCGAGCTGCACCTTTACGCAAGAGAGAAGATGCACAGACAGCCTGGCGGCAAAAGAAGAGGCACATACTAGAACTTAAGCCTCTCCAAAGCAATCCAAAGCATAGCATCCTTCCCAAAAACCGAACAGCTGAAACATAAGAGCCCAAAGGGTGAACTTCAACTCCATTTTGGTCTCTTTGTGAGAATAGAGATG
>NW_026014093.1:0-8644 GCF_020379485.1 Brassica napus
AATTTCATTCTTTATTAACCCTCGTTCTTATTCTTTCTTTGGAAATATGTTTAATCTTTTTCCAACCGCTTGTGTTTACACAATGATCACATTGTGTTACACACATTTTCGAGAGAAAGAATAAGATAGACTTTTCAGGCTTATAAACTTTTCTGAAAATACTTTTTGTATTATTGAGATTCGGTGATGTGTTTACAACAGATGATTGATCTATATATAGAGATCGAATCAGTACAAATGTAAGAGACACAACTTTTTATACTAAAGGACACAACATGAAGATTACAACTCTTTGTGTAATAACATAAATAACTAACTTATGTAAATGTATCAAGGAGAGATTATTTATTATTTAGTAACACTCCTCCTTAATCATATCTCGACTTAACTCCAAGCTGCTTCCTTAGATCTTCAATCTTGAACCGCCCAATGCCTTTGTGAGAATGTCTGCGAGTTGATCATCCCCTTTGCACATACTTCAGTTCAATGATTCTTCCCTTTGCTCAGCTCTCCACGAAATGGTTACTTGATCTCTATTTGCTTCGTCCTTCTGTGTTGCACCCGGATTCTTCCCAATTGCTATTGCTGATTTGTTTGCACATAAGATCGGAATGCCTCCTCCTAAAACTTCTGACCAAAGTCTTTCAAATAGTCTTTTAACCCACACTGCTTGATTTGCTTGCTGCCCACACGGATATTTACTCGCCTCACAGTTGATTTCGCCACTGTGTTGTTTGCTTGCTGTCCTGCCAACAAAACATGGCTGATCCAGAGTAAACACGTAACCTGAAGTGCTTTCTTGTCTTCCTTTAGAACCACCCCAATCGCTGTCCGTGTAGCCTAGAAGTCTTGGTTCTTTCATCTTTCACGCTTGGGAAGTACACTCCAAAGTTTGATGTTCCTTTGACATATCTTAACACCCCCCTATTGGGCTTCGTGTAGTGCTTCATGCGGGGTGATGAATGTATCTTGAGAGATAGGCGCTTGCATACATCCACCTCAGGTCTTGATGCACACAAGACAAAAGCCCTGGCACATGATGCTTCTATACTTAGTCGGATCTCCATACTCCTTGTCATCCTCAACTCCTTTTCCTTGTGGTGTAAGTGGGTTGCTTACACTCTTGCCTGTCTCGCATCCCAAACTTGTCTACAAGTTTGTTTGCATACTTTTCTTGTGAAAGAAAATGCTGCCTCCATCGTCTTGAATTACTTCCATTCCAAGAAAGTAGTTCAATATCCAAGATCCACCATCTCAAATTCTTTCTTCATATTCTCCTTGATGTGTTGATGCTCTGGATGTTGCTTCTTGTGATGATTATATCATCCACATATAGACTAACGATCAACACATCTCCTCCTTGCTTCATGATGTATAAAGCCGCATCGTTCATCCTTCTCTTAAAACCGTTTTGAAGTATGTATGAATCTATCCTTCCATACCATGCCTTTGGGGCTTGCTTTAAACCATATAAAGCTTTGTGTAGCCTTAACACCTTGTGTTCCTTCCCCCGTGTCTCATACCCAGGCGGTTGTGTGCAATACACTTCTTCCTTGAGGTCGCCATTGAGAAAGGCTGACTTCACATCCATCTGATACAATCGCCACTTATCTCATCCCGCCATCGCAAGTACGGCTTATATTGTATCATGTCTTGAGACCAAGATCAAACGTCTCAAGGTAGTCAACACCATACTCTTGAGAGAACCTCTTGCAACTAGCCGCGCCTTGTGCTTGATGTGATTGCCGTTTGCATCGGTCTTGATCTTGTAGATCCACTTCACACTTATCACATTCTTCTTCTTTGGCTTGTCCACTAGTTCCCACGTCTTTTGTTCTTCTCAATCATGGCTATCTCCTCCTCATTCCTTGCTTCTCTCCATTCCTTAGTACCACACGCTACGTCTATCAATAAGTGTATGGTTCTTCTGTGCATGAAGACAAGCTTCTAATAATCGCTTGAGCCGCTTCATCAAGCTCTACTCCTCGTGGCCCTTTCCCATGATTCAACAACATGGACTTGAACTTCCTTGGTGCCTCAGAAGTTTCTCATCTTCTCTCCATCTCCACTACTAGTATCATGATCATCATTTTGAAAGAGAACAGGACTGAAAGTACTTCCGAATTGTTCCTCAGGGCTGAATACACACCTCGTTTGTTCCTCTCAGGGCTGGATGCACCTTCGGTTTGTTTCTTCATCAGCGAGTGAGAGTCTTCCATAGAAAACTCCAATGTCTTCCTCACTTCTCTTGCCTTTTCCAATCCCACTTCTTGCTTTCTTAAACTCGACATCTCTTGATACTTCAATCTTCTCATTCTCCAAGATGAGAACTCTATAGCCTTTGGATTGGTTCTATATCCAACAAAGACTCCACCTTTGCCTTGACGTCTAGCTTCCTCCTCTTTTTGATCCGGGACATGTATGTAGCATATGCTACCAAACATTCTCATGTGTGACACATCTGGCTTGTGTCCACACCACTTCTCTATAGGAGTGACATCTTCTTCTATTGCCTTTGATGGCAGACGGTTTTGAAGATATAACGCAGTGTATACCGCTTTTGCCCATAACTTGAGCGTAAGTCTTGCTCTGCCCACATCGATCTAGTTATCCCTCCCCAAAGTCCTATTCTATGCTTTCCCTGCAAAACCATTTTGTTGTGGTGAATAAGGCAAGGTGACTTGCTTATTGGTTCCTTCTTCTTCACAGAACCGGTTGAATTCTCGTGAAGTAAACTCACCACCTCCATCTGATCTCAGCGTCTTTATGGTACAATCTGATTGCTTCTCCACCATTGCTTTGAACTTCTTGAATAGTGAGAATATCTCTGACTTTTGCTTCATGAAGTATACCCAACACATGTGAGTATGATCATCCAAGAATAACAAAAAGTATCGGCTTCCATCAACAGACTGATGTTGCAATCGGTCCCACCATACATCCGTATGTAAAATCTCAAAGTTGTCTCTTGTCTTAGTTTGAGATTCCTTTGGGAAGCTTTTGCGTGATTGCTTTCCAAGTCTACACACGCCTCACATGCTTCCTTCTGGACTTTAAACTTGGTAATCCCTTTACCAAGTTTTTGTCGTGCATTGGGTTGGCACCTTTTGTCGCCTACATGACCAAGTTCTCTTGTGTCATGTCTCCATCTTTCCTTGCTCACTAGCGCTCATGGCTTCTTCTACTTGAGCCGAACTCATCCTGATTTAATAGCTTTTGTGAGTCATTGGGATATCCATTATCCTCCTTCCTTTTGCATCATCTATGATGCATCTCTTCTCTTAGAAACTCACCCGGTATCCGCTTGAAACAATTTGTGGAACACTCAACAAATTTTCGCCAAAAACCCGAACCCAAGAAAACACATTTCTGATGATCCTCTTGCCACCTTTGGTCATGACGGTAATGTCTCCTTTACCGGCTGTCATGACTGGTGTGCTTCCTTTCCAATCTTTATTGGAACCTTGATACTCCTATCAAGCTTTGAGAAGTACCTCCCTCCTTTGTCCTATGATTAGTTGCTCCACTGTCTACTAACAAGACATCTTCCATCACTGTTGTTTTGCTTGCTTCGCTCGCACTGAACATGTGATCTTCATTTGAGTCTTCTTCGAGATCACATGTCCTTTTCTCTTTCTTTCTTTGAGTAGCACTGATTTGCAAAGTGGCCTAACTTGCCACAATTGTACACTCCTTGTTACTTCTGTCGGTCTCCTTCTTTGGATCATCCTTCTTTGTTTCCTCAGACACTCGCTCTCATTGTGGTTTGTTCCTCTTGCAGAAACCGCACCACTTCTTGCCTCCTTGGCGCTTTGAGTTGTCTTGTGTAACACCTGAATTTTTGTGTTTAACACGAGCATCGAATGCTCCTTCACTGGTGCTTTCTTTTCTTTTCTCTTGCACCAGCCTGCTTCATGAGCCTTCAAAATCCCTATCAACTCTTCCGTTGTTTTTTGAAGTCAAATCCTTCGTTTTTTTGCTCCAACACACTGACTATGCTATCAAACTTGGCTGGGAGAGAGATGAGTATCTTCTGTATGAGTTGAACATCCGACTTATGTTCACCATGATAAGTTAATTGATTTGCCAATTCAACTATCGTACTGTGAAGACCTTAATATCTTCATTCTCATACATCTTCAGATTCTCATATTCCCTTCGCAACGTTTGAAGTTTAATCAAACGAAATTGAGGAGAGCCTTCAAACTCTTCCTTCAATGAATCCCACGCCTCTTTGGATGTTGATGCTGCTGCAATCCGTGAAAATATTTGATCAGATACGGCTATTTGCATAATTTGCAAAGCCAATGTATCATTCATCATCTCTTCTTCTCTAAGCGATCTTGCCCTTGCTGTTTCAAGGGTTTCGTCCACTTGTGCTGGTGGGGCTCCTACGCCTTCTTCAACCACAGACCATAACTTTCTGGTCTTGAGAATGGTTGTCATCTTAATGCTCCAGAAGTCGTACTTCTCTCCATCAAATATGGGGATTACTTGATTCTTCATCGTTTTGTGTGCTTCCGAAATCGTATGACAAAATCCTCTAGCCTCCTTTTCTCCGTCGCAAGGTTTCTATTACTAGGCTTTTGTTCTTTGTCCTCTCAAACGTAAAGCTCTGATACCATGTTAATCTTTTACCAACCGCTTGTGTTACACATAATCACAGTGTTTACACACGAGTTCGAGAGAAAGAATAGGCCTATAAACTTTTCTGAAAATACTTTTGTATTATTGAGATTCGGTGATGTTTTACAACAGATGATTGATCTTTATATAGAGATCGAATCAGTACAAGTATAAGAACCAACTCTTTATACTAAAGGACACAACATGAATTGGTTACAACTCTTTGTGTAATTACATAAATAACTAACTTATGTAAATGTATCAAGGAGAGATTAGATTATATAGTTTAACAAATATGACCTTGTCGTTGATGCCACAAGAAAGCAGAACTTTCATTAATTGTGATATGCTTAATGCCTCGTCGACTTTCAACATTAAATAGGGATTCATAAAACTTTGCATCAAGGTTTGAACTTATAAAGTGAATCAAATAAAATACCCTACCCATAAAAGTAATCATTTTCGTAACAATGTGAAAACACCATGTGCAACCTTAATACTAAAACCTAAATCGTCCAACCTACTAATAGAAACAAGATTTCTAGCACACTCAGGTACATAGAGACACCCTTCAAGATCCACATGACTTCCAGTGTCTAAGATCAATCTATACGTCCCAATTCCTTTTATTTGTGCCTTCATCCTGTTTCCTATGAACAAGTACTGTTCAGGTCCTCTTATGGGCTGGATCGAACTGAATCCCTGTTTAATATGAGACCATGAGTAGTAGCACCAGAATCCAACCACCAAGTATTATTAGGAACTTTAACAAGATTCATTTCATAGCAACAAAGCTGTAATGTTTACCTTTCTTGTCGAACCAATCCTTCCTTTTAGGACAATCCTTCTTGAAGTGTCCTACTTCCTTACAAAGAAACACTTCTTTTCCTTCTGGAGTTGACTTTGAGGTCCTTTCCACACGAAGTTCTTAACATTCCTTTTGTCCTTCCTACTTGATGTTTATTTTGCTGCTATTGGCACTTCCAAGACCTACGAGGTTAGCAACTTGATCTTTCATCATCTTCCTTAGTCTGCCCTCCTCTGAATTAGCATAGCCTTTAATTCCTTAAAGTTCCATTTATCCTTAATGGTGTTGTAATTCACCTGGAACTGGCTAAATTCAAGAGGTAGAGAGTTCATGATGAATTGGACCAAGAATTGCTCATGTACCTCCATTCCCAAGGTCGTTAACTTTGGCTGCCAGATTAGACATGTGGCGTCAATGATCATGGATTGGCTGAGACCAGTCAAACTTCTTTGTAGTTAGCTCATTCATGAGACTTCCTACAATCGACTTGTCAGCCAATTCCGATTGTGAACACTCCTTATTTTCTCTATGAATTCCCTTGCTTTCATTGTCTTAGGCATCAATGGCTTAATACTTTCTGCTATCGTCAACCTCATAAGGTTCAAGCTCAGCCTATTAGATCACTCCCATCTTTCATAACGAGACTTTCATATTCGGAGCTATCTACTGTAATAGCTGAGGGTTCCTCATCAGTTAGTATGGCGGAGTCTAAAGCCATTACACTCAATGTAAACTGGATTTGCTCGAACCACTCAGCATAGTTGAAGCCATTAACTTTACCACAGAGTCAGCAGATGCAAACACATTTGATGAAGCTGCAAGCATTCATACATGTTTACCCATTAGTGCTTTGAGACTTTAATATATATTCAGACTAATAGAAACTTTAACACTTATATTTTAAATAACCTTTAGACAATATTTACATATAAGACTTTCACTTATGCTAATTATATTTCTTTAATATTAATCAAATCAACACTAGTCAAATAAATATGTTATCTTTAGATATACATATTATTCACTATAGTAGAAAAATGATTAATTCTTTTCTTTTTATTAATTATTCATGATCTTCTAGAATATAAATAATAATTTAATTGGTCAATCAAACTTTTATGTCATTTAGCATCCTTGATCTTGATCAATTATAAACTCTATAATTTTTAATATCTATATGTCATATAACAAGGTCACTTTGGTGACTATCATATTATATACATATAAACATTAAAATATCTAAGGGAAAACTACTTAAATTGTGTTAATATTTCATAACACAATTACTTAATCATTAAAATGCAGCAGAAGCATTTTTTTAAAAAATTATTTATTTTAATTTAATAAAATAACACCTTTATTAATTCAAATATGCATTTACTTTGATAAATGATTTCAGTTTTATGCATACTAGATGAATTACCCATGTGCTAACAGTCATGTGTATGCTATCAAATGTTAATGAATAACAGAACGCACTCTTTCATGCATGCAATCTTACGTAACGATTCAAACATCAATAAACTCTGATTAATTATGAATCTACTCTCATTCATGAATGACTTAATTAATAATCCAGATATTTTTTATCGCATGATGCCAAACGTTAATATTATGAGGCAATTCCTTTACGGTTATTACCGAAAACGTAAACCTTGTGAATTAACAATATTCCAAAATATTTAAGGAAATTCACTAATTTACTTCACGTAACAACAGTAAAACCCTGATTTCAATTCACACAGTTTTATTCAAACAAGCATATTAACCCACACATGAACCGTCGTGACTTTTTAAAAATTAATCAGTATTTAACCATGCAAAACACCTTTTAACGACAACTATAGTTATACCGTTTGCATCATTACACACTTCCATTTTCATTGTTGTCGTACTGATCATTTAAGTTCAAAATTCAGTGCGAACGTTTCACAAGCATCACTTAACAAACAGATTCAGTCAATGATTAATTAATCAAATCTAAGACGGCTCTGATACCACATGTTATTTTATTTCTTCACCAGACCTAATTTAGATTTGCCTTAATTCAATCCTACATGTTTTCTAAAGAAAGTAGAAACACTAACCTTGATCCATGCATGGATGCAATCCCACCAATTGATGTTCTCCTCTTTAACCTTCTCCTTTTGGTGATTTCCTTGATGGACAAGAAATCCCAAACCTTCCTTAATCTCTCTTGTTGATTATCAGTATAATTATTATGTGTTTTTGAAAGACTCTCGTTTTCTTACATGCATATAAGACAATGCACACGAGGCTTTTATATTAGTCAAAGGGTTGTGTGTTGCAATACAACTCTTCCTAATTATAATAACCGTAACACAATGTACACTGATGAGTTGATTACACTCAGAGACACTTTTTTACTTTTTCTTACACCTAGACACTTCTTACATGTGACACACTTTGTTGTGGGCCATCAACAGATACTGAACAATTTTGTCCTTAGTAGAAACGACAATTGTAGACGGGTGATGCATGGATGCGTGATTTATGGACGGAGTATACGTGGATGGGTGATGTGTGGATGAGTGATGAATAATATGTGGATAGATGATGTTAATGTGTGGACAAACGATGTTAATGTGTTTTATAGTAGATAAACCTCACCAAAAGAAATTTTTTTTTTGTCTATACCTAAGTTCTATGTTTTGATACGACAAATTGTGGAGTGAATCAAAACCACTACATATGTTTTTGATACAATTGCTTGTCACTGCCAAAAAGTTTAAGTGAAACCAATAATACATGGATATAAAACAAAAGTTGTGGACAAGGTTTTGTATACATGAAAATTTATCCATAAATTTGTGTCCTCCGCATCTACAAACAAGTGCAACAAAATATGCCGTCTTCCTCCGAGAGAGAGAGAGTGATGAATAATATGTGGACAGACGATGTTAATGTGTGGACAAACGATGTTAATGTGTTTTATAGTAGATAACCCTCACCAAAAGAAATTTTTTTTTTGTCTATACCTAAGTTCTATGTTTTGATACGACAAATTGTGGACTGAATCAAAACCATTACATATGTTTTTGATACAATTGCTTGTCACTGCCAAAAAGTTTAAGTGAAACCAATATATATGGATATAAAACAAAAGTTGTGGACAAGGTTTTGTATACATGAAAATTTATCCATAAATTTGTGTCCGCATCTACAAACAAGTGTAAACAAATATGCCGT
>NW_026014094.1:0-44104 GCF_020379485.1 Brassica napus
CAGTAACTTTGTAACCACAGACCTAAGAAAGGTCATCTGACCTTCATGTCTTGCTCTCAACTCTTCACCATCCCGTCAAAGGAAAGTGGAATCTTTCCTTGTTTCTCAGCAAGGACCGAAATTGCGTCCTACATTGAAAGAGGATTAGCTACGGGCAGTCCTGTTTATGCAGAGGTATAATCTACAGTTTAGCCAGAGTGCACAAGCCATTAACAGACCACACAACTTCATGACTAAGTAATGGCTTTGTTCATCAAGGTGGGATGGACATATCCCTCACATCATCTCCTAATATATTTCACAGACTCCTTGTCAGCATACTATCATCAAATCCCTCATAACCATAGTTCCAACCCTCTTTCAACTATCAAACAATTCCACACATTCCAACACACAATTCACCGTCAGAATGTACCAAGGAAGCATCCTTGATCTAGTAGAGACGTCATGGAAACAAACGTCTATAATCAATTTTACATCTTACCTGAAAAATCCACCTCTGACACGGCAAGCAACATTTCTGGTAACACACAGTACCGGTGTAGCAGCAGCCTACAGAAAAGGAAATGAACTATATATGTAACACCATTCATTTAAAAGATTCAAGACTATGACTTCTGATGCAAATTGGGCTCAAACCAATCCCCACAACGACCCAGATTCACATGCTTCTGCAATTTCATATCCAATTACTCTACCAAAGTAACCAAACTATACTTACTTCAGCTTGAGGAAATAGTAGGGACGAATGCAGGAACCACATACACCCTTGGCTGATCCTTCTCTTCCCAAACTTTCAGCCGATCATCAATTACCATTGCCATCTTAGGATGGCAGGTTGCATCAGGAAACACGTTGACCAATGATTTTTTAAAACCTGTCGTGGTTAATTACAAGCTTGTAAGAAGTCATACCATGATCACAATATAAGCAGGAATAAGTTAGTAACAAAAAATGTACCAGATTTTACACAAACAATGCGAGCTAGCAAGTCACTTGCGTTGATCAAATTCCCTTCTGGATCAAGGAGCCTCCACATCTCTAAGGCGTAGTCTCTCTCAGCCATTGTGCAAACATATACTTCAAAACGCTTGCGCCCTTTCGCTGTCAAATAGCTTCGAAGTTCCTCCCATGAAGGCCTCATCCTCACAAGAACACTTGTATCACGAATCTGTGCGTACAGATTGCAACTGAATCAGTCAAAATTTCAAGGAAACACCATACATATACCAACTTCAATATTTGCCTACCATGGGATTAATGCGAGTCAGGATAATATTCTTCTCTGGCAGCCTTATCAGTGGACGGACAAGAGGCTGATGGTTCTCAGACAAGGCAGGAACAAGTTCTGACTGCACTTTAACCACCTCCCCATTATCAATAACCTGGTCACTTTCATATACTGCTTCAACAGATTCCTGTCATCTGATCATCACGATAACGCTTCATCTCAGCCACCATAGCCGCAATGCGTTGAGGGTCCCCCTCGTTGTTTATCCTCGCTGCAACCCCTCAATCTATCCCTCAATCTTATCCTCAAACGTGCGCGTGGTGTTGGCCACCACAAGGGTTTCATCAAGATCAAAGACAATACCTAGACATCTGAGATTCAGCATGACAAGACATGAATCATAAATCCCAGGAGCTACTGTAAATGCCCAGAAGCAAGGACGGTCGTTGTTGATGTTCTCAGCATACATGGCTACCAAATGCAGCTCTTCCTCACCTAGAGACATTACTGCCGTCTGCAAGAACCAACAATCACATATAAGAAGGAAAACATTACTCATATGGAAACAAGTCAAGCTATGTCTTCATATGCTAGTAAACAACACAAGACCTGAAGCTAAATGATGACCCAACACAAGCCTAAATCAGAGTGAGGTTTAGATGTTCGATGAGGTAATAGTATTACCTTGTTGCCCCTAAGGCATGACGAGTAGAGGAGACTGAGCTGCTCCTGGGCAGGAGAAGGTGAAGCTTCCAACTTGAAACAAAGGCCACAAGATGAAACAGTAGCAAGCACTGCAAGAGGAGGACATCTCTCGCTAGGTTGAGAGAAACGGCTGATTCTGATACCCATTCCCATCTTCACTTTCTCCATCACTCTCCTCTGCTTCATCACATGGTCTTCTTGATGTGATTCCCTTGGAGGGCAAATCTCCATTTCCCCAACTCTTCCATCTTCAAGATACACTTGGACTCTATTACTGTTGTTATACATAACTTTGCCTTGTCCTTGCAGATCAAATGGATATGTCTCTTGTCAAAAGTCAAATTCGTTTCTAAAAAATCTTTACTTTTTTGGTCGTTGGGTCTCTATTGCTTGATTGATTGGTGAATTGGATCCGAGAAAGGAAACGTTTTGATAGATGGGTAGATGAAAAGGATGAATCTTTACTGTTTTTTCTTTTGGTTTTACGATTAAGAATTTGTCAGATCTGTAATTACCGATGATGATGAATCAACAAAATAAAAAGAAAAGCCTAATTCTTCATCTTCTCCGATGAATGATGTATGAATCTTTAGTTTTTTTTTTGTTGAATTGGGAGAAAATAGTTTTCTTTAGTTCTAAAACTAGAAGCGGCCAATATTGCTGCAAGAGGAGAAACCCTAAGATCCAGAGAGAGATTACCAAGTGTTTTAGATTGTGAATAGAAATTAGCTAATCCCTTCATCGGGGTTTTAAAGGAAACACCAAAGGTCCCCTTCCCTTAACCATTTGTTTTTTTTTATTTATTTTTAATATATTTCTATTTTTAATAACTGACAATCCCTGAAATAGTTTTTCGTCTCAAACTCAGATCCGCCAAATTATTTTATTTTACTCGTTTTTGATACCGTACCCGATGTTAAACTTCAGATTGTAAAATCAAGATTCATCATTTATTTCATGAAAAGAATAGTTTAGTTTAATGCTCCGAATGGTAACTGCGGTTTGAGCGGTGCGGAACAAGCGGTTCCTGCGGTACGGTTTTAACAGTTATAAAAACATACAGATATGTGGCATATGTATAGATTTTTTGTGACTGTTAACTGCGGGGCGGTGCGGTCGTAAACATTCGAAACCTAAAAGAAGATGTTTGTGTTCTTCACATGTGCATTGCTGCTTTAGGTTGTTAACGCATTAATAATAGTTTTCTTACTGCTTCACAAAATTGGTCTATTTTTACTACTCGCCCAAGCTTTCTACTCGGAACCATGTATTTGGATATTACAAGGTTTCGTGCATAAAAAACATGTACATTATTTTGTATAATACAGTATTTGTTTCTATATATAACAAAAAAAAGAAATTTAAATAGCCGTTTTTTAACAACGAACGGCTATTGTATAAATAGCCGTTACATATTGTATAAATAGCCGTTACATTCAGTTTTCTGTTATATAAATAGCACTACATATTTATGGGATATATAGATTATTATTTATTTATTTTACAAAATCTCCTATATATTAAAAAAAGAAGCATTACAACATTTTATCTATGACATGTATCATCAGTAGAATGATTTTTAAAGTCTCTAAAGAAATATGTTGGTCCACTAAACATATATTATATACTATCATTAAACTAACCATAAAATTAATCAACAATCTACAATTATTATTATTTTACAAAATCCCATATATATTAAAAAGAAATATTACAACATTTTAGCAATGACACATGTCATCACTAGAATGTTTCTTAAAGTCTCTAGAAAATTATGTTGGTCAACTAAACATATAATATACTTCTCACTAAACTAACCATGGAATTAATTAACAATCTACAATTATTTTTTTCCTTCTTTTCTTAAATAAAAGCTATAGAATTACCAAAAGTGAATAAAATATACACAAGTAATGCTTTTAATAATGAAGATTTGATAACAATTTACATATCTTCCATTGTTTTTAATGTTATATTATTAAAAATAAATTAAACAACCATATTAACCATATAATAAAATTTTAGATTTTTCGTATATGTTATATTTTGAATTTTTTAAAACGACTATAAATTACAAAAAATGTTAAAAGACTCACAATGAAAATTTATGATCTATAGATTAAATTTTTGTTATAATAAAATACAAATGATCAAAAAATCATATGTGTAAAATATAACATTTAATAGATATTCAGATTAATATATATATATCCCCTATATATATTAAAAGATAAGCATTACAACATTTTAGCTATGACACGTGGCATCACTAAAATGCTTCTTAAAATCTCTAGAGAAATATGTTGGTCAACTAAATCTCTAAACACGTGTCATCACAAAAATGGTTCTTAAAATTTCATGAAAAGAATAATTTAATTTAAAAGATGTTTGTGTTCTTCACTTATCCATTGCTCTTTTGGGTTGTTAACACATTAATAGCTTATTTGACCAACAAAAAACACATTTATAGCTTTTTTTACTGATTTCACAAAATTGGTGTATTTTTCCTATTTGCCCAGGCTTTCGACTGGGAACCATGTATTTGGATATTACTGAATAAAAAAATTATGTTGACAAAAAAACATTAATAGTTTTCATAAAACTGTTCATGCATAGAAAACATTTACATGGTTTTATATAATACATTATTTGTTTCTATATATAACAATAAAGATTTTAAATAGCCGTTACATATTTGTATAAATAGCCGTTACATATTTGTATAAATAGCCGTTACTTGTATAAATAGACGTTAATCAATATTTTATTATATAAAGAAAAGATTTTTTCTCATGTGAAGCTGTCACGTCATCAATTTGGATGCTCACAGCGCGGCACCTGCCCAATTTGTAAAAACTCACCGTTTCATTTAATTTAATATCCAATTGATGTGGGCTTCGTTATGAAGTTTGGACCTTATGTTTGGATGAAATATCCAGCCGGCTAGCCCGATAGAAGTTAACCATAATTCTCTCTTTACGCGTCGCATAAAAGGCTATTCCTCATCTCTGCTCTTTGTTCGATCCCATCCTCTGAACTTCTTCTTCATCAACCCAACCGCTCCCAGTAAATCGCTTTAAATCCCTTCTTAAATCCATCAACCACGATGTAGCCTTGAATGCGAGCTTTTCTTCTTTGGGTCAGTATAAAAATATTAGTCTTCCTCATCTCAAAACCATCTTCTCAATTCCTTATAACAATGGAAACTTCTTTAGTATAAGGGGTAACTCATATGTATTACTTGCCGATCGTTCTTTTTCCACGTTAGGAAGTGTGTCTGTTCAGATTTTGGGAAGCAAGAAACCTGAAACTCTGTAACGAGATGTTGGGTGTATACATGCTCCTCGTCAAAAGCTAAGGTTATTCCGTTCTTTAAGCCATAATCATCGTAGTTTTGTAACATATGATGGCTATAAACTTCAGATTATCAAACTTATACTGGCACAGATTGAATAATAAACTCTCCACTTCATTTTGATTTGTGTTTATCAAAAAATTGATTTTTTGTATTTCTCTTTCCTCTTTACAGGATCTTTTTATGAATAGTACTACAGATTGTTTTCGATCGTGTATGTCTTATTTAACACCACAACCACATGGAAAATGGGGGTTTCTCTTTTAATATTGATAAGTAGAAGCTTATCAAGAGAAACCATAGTTTTTTTTTCTGTTAAGAAAATTGGTTTATTAAATCATCTTTGTTTCAACAGGACAGTGGAAGTTTGATCATGATTACTAAAACTTCTTTAAGTCTACTCCATCAATGATTGGCTCTTTTACTTAAAGAGTTTGACTCGGTTTCTCATATTTTGTCTCTGCTTTCCAATAAACTAGACAATGCTCTTCAGGTATTTTGAGCATCCATTAATACAATCTAAGATCATGATTGTTCATTCTTCCATGATTGATGATACATTGCGTTCTGTGAATTCAGGGAGGAATTAGGCAATTAGCTATGCCACCCACATTATCTGAGATACTCTACTCAAAATCAAAGAAGAAGAACAACAACAACAAGAAGAAGACGAAGAGAGTGAAGTGAAAAAGAGGAAACACGAGTCTGATGCAGAGCTTAAAGAAGTTTCATCATATGGAGATATGAAGAGACTAAAAGAGAGTAAAATCATGAACATGGCTACAAACGTGAACTATCATTCTTAAAAGTCTGTTTTTTTTTCCTTTTTCTAAGTACAAAGATTCAATTTTTCTAGATTATGATATCAATGGCAGTGGAAGCGAATTTGCTTGCAAGATAGCTCAAATCCACACACAAAAAACAACATGATTTTCATCCAAGAGCGTTGTAGATTGCTTGGGTCGGAGAAAAGAAATCAACGACTCAAATATGAAGATCGAAAAAGTCTTTGAAACTCAGGCTATGGCAGTAAGGACATGTAATCACCTGGTTATGTGTTTTGGAGGGATAAAGAGAGGTTATCAAAAATGTGACTGTAGAAGGTTCTCATGTCTTTTGTCTTCGTCTTGAAAGTTGGTGGAGCTATTATTCACTGTCAAGATATTCTGCCATGCAAAGGAATTATATGAATCAGAAATTTAGTGGAGTTCAATATAAGGTTGATTATTGTGATTTGTGAAGCATCTACATTGATGATATGATCTACAAAGTATAGATAGGACTGGAGATGTAGATAGAGACTTATCAATCAACTACAAAAAGATCACCAGAAAATGTTAATTTCTTTTAAGAGCACCATAAAGAATATATAATGATAATGTCTCGAGAAGTCCATTGGTATACATACCACCATTATACTTGATACACCTCCAACCTTGGATCTTTAAATTTGATACAAAAACTCACCAAGAAGTCCCTGCATTAGGAAACAAATACCTCTTTAAGTTTAAAATAATTCTGCCATAGAATTGGTTATTTATCAAAACTTAAACAGTCTCTTGGATAAAGAACGATAATGAACATCCACAGAGCTCTCATGTAATTTTGGTTGGTCTAGGATCCAAAATAATCCTTTGTACGTTAAATCACAAGAGTGGTAAGCAAAATGGATATCCCAACACATATTCCATCAAATCTTGAGAACGGTTACCAGTCCAAAGATGTCTAGGTTTTCAAAAGTGGATTACATGAACTTAAAATAATAATCATCTTGAAACACGAATGCAAAAATACAATGGAAAAATATTATGGGGAGACGACCAAACAATTATTTACTTAGAAGAGGAGAAAACAATAATTTCTAAAATAAATTTTAAAATACGTAGATAAAATTATTGTAAAAAATTATGAACCTTAATGGTATTTTTAGTTAAAAGTAAAATAAAAGTTTATAATATTTGTGTTATTAATTATATACTACTCGCCCCCCCCCCTCCACGACGGGTTTACCCTAATTAATAAATATGTGAGAGGTGTTGTATGAATGAAGAACCCATTAATCATGTTCTTTTTCTGTGTCCTCATGCTCTTGCAACTTGGAAATGCTCTGGTCTTCTGCTACATGACATTCAATCTGCTGAGTTGGAACAAAACATTGCCACTTATTCACTCTTCTTAAAAGGCAAGATACTGCTACTCAAATCTGCAAACTTTCTTTATGGGTGATTTGGTATATTTGGAAATCCAGAAACAAGGTTTTATTTTCTAAATGAAATGTACATCCTATGGAAAATGCTCGACTTGCACTTGACGAAAATGATGAATAGAAGAGTAATTTTGTATCAGCGAAATTAAATGCTCCACGTCTTGTTAGGTGGTCACAGTGGGAATCTCCGCCTGCAAATTGATTAAAATGGAACTTTGATAGTAGTAACAGACATAAAGAAAATACTGTTGGGATTGGATGGATTGTCCGAAAAGAATGTGGAGTGTTTCTGAAATCAGGAATGATCAAACTAGTAAACGTAATGTCTCCTTTACAAGCATACACACTTACGTTTCTTCATGTTCTGTAACATGTTTGGATTAATGGATAGAGACAGATATGGTTTGAAGGTGATAGTTCAGATCACTTGATCGAATCATCAACACTGTGGTATTAGAGCATATTCAATTAGGTAATATGATATCTTATATGATATTTGCCGTTGGATGTCCTTGTTAACTAATTATTCGATGGGAACTGTTAATAGAAAACGGAATATGGCAGCGGATGTTCTTTCTAAACGTATCACAAACGAGAAAAATAATGTTTTAATATTTCATACACCACCTATATGGTTGGTAGATTATTTATATTGGCCGCATACAATTTGATTATAGGGGCATATCTAGATTATTATTTATTTTACAAAATTCAGTAATATTGTATCAAATTTTCAGATAAATGAAAGTGAACATGTACACAGAAAAAAAAATACAATAAACATCACTGGCGACATTAGATTCGAACGTTTAAACTAGATTTTCAATAATAACAAAACTTAACTCATTTGTATTATCTTAATATATAAGACCACAAAATGAAAACAAAACTTAGTTCATTTGTATTATTCAGTAATCAAAATCGAATCTTTTCTGAACAAAAGTAAAATTAAAAGTTTAAATTGCAAGGGATAACAAACATGTACCCGGTAGAGTTAAGCATCAAGCTATTTGGCTGTGCATCCCTGGGTTCGATTCGCTAGCGCTGACTAGCTCCGGATCAGCGGTGACTACGAGTTGCGGAAAGCTCATAAGAGCGACTACCGGCTGCGGAACATCCCTCCCTGTTTAAAAAAAAATAATAACAAACAGAATTTCGATAAACAAGTAAGATGTGATGGGCCGATGGGCCCATTCGTTGCCTTGACTTCTTCAAATTGCAAGAAAAGCTAATCCGATCCAAACAATAATCAAACTAAGTCCAACGAACCGGAACCGACTTACTAATTAACCGAATTGTACCAAACCGATCCGAAAATAGAATCGCAGCTAAATAAATATCTTCTCTTCTCCAGTGCTCTCTCACTTTGCATCGCCGCCATCGCCGAACATGACCGTCGTATCAACCACCGTCCCACACGTTAACAGCGTCGTTCCGAACGGAGACGCTTTCAACGGTAACGTTATCCCTTCCTCGAAGAAATCGCGTGAGAGCGACCGTCGCCGCCGCAGGCGGAAGCAGAAGAAGAACAACAAGCATCTCGTGCCGATGCAGAAGAAGCGGACGTTTCTGGTGCTTCTGATTCCAAGGAGAACGCAGATCCGCAGCCACAGGTAGGCTTCGTGTTAACTTTCTCCCACTCGATTCATGGATTGGAGATTTTCTAGGGTTTGTGATTTTTTTAGCTGATCTTTGTTTGTATCTGAGCAGGTTGAGATTGAGTATGTTCCAGAGCAGCCTGAACTCGAGGATGGTTTTAGCGATGAGTTTAAGCAAATCTTTGAGAAGTTCAGTTTCAAGGAACTTGTTGCCTCTGAGGTAGGACTCTTTTCTTTTGTCTCTTTAGCTCGCCAGTGCTTAGATTTTTAACGAACCGTGTTTGTTTTACTAGGACGACGCTAAGAAGGATGAATCTGAGGAGAATAAAGATGTGAAAAAGAAGGTTAATTCAGATTCAGAGGACGAGGAAGATCAGGGCAATGAACAAAAAGAAAAGGGTATCTCTAACAAGCAGAAAAAGGTATAATCTTTACTTGATCTTATCTTGATAGGCGCATGTTTTGTAAGATTCCTAAAATCCTGATTTTTTTGTTTTCTCAGCTTGAACGGAGGATGAAGATTGCTGAGCTGAAGCAGGTGTCCGCTAGGCCTGATGTTGTTGAGGTAATGATGCATTTATATTTTGAAGCTTTTTCCTATCTTTTCTTCTCTCTGTTGTTGGTACCCGCCTAGTGCTGGTTTTGCTATCCTTTAGCCTCTTGTGTCTTCGTCTCTCATTCTTAGTAACATCTCAAATTTTCTTTATTCATGACTTTACATTCATACTCTGCTGTTTTCATCATTGAAATATATATTTACTGTTGATAGGATGCGTGAGTCAGTTTTTTGTGTGTGTTTGTATACTTCTATACCGTAACCGATCTACATTCTATAATCTTGTTGTAATGATGTACCCCTTGTACATTTAATGTTATGATTATCCTTAGCTTAGAATTTAATGTTTACATGTTATGGTCTCAGTTGCATGGCATCCCATATTTTTCTTAGGGAAATCATGTTCTTTGTGTATCCCTCTATAGCTGTTTTGGATGCTTATTTATTTCTAACTTCTGTGTTAATGTTTTCAGGTCTGGGACGCTACTTCAGCAGACCCAAAGTTGTTGGTGTTTTTAAAGTCGTATCGGAATACTGTTCCTGTTCCAAGACATTGGTCCCAGAAGAGAAAATATTTGCAGGTTTGTGATATTTCAAGTAATAGTTCTGTAGCTAGTTATATGTTTCTGTGATTTGTGGGTGTGGCACATAGGGGAATTGTATGTATATCAACAGGGATAGCACTCGTCATGCAAATTAAGTTTCCTTATACATATATATGTGCCTCTTGCAGGAGAACGTCTGTGATAAGTGATAACCATGGAGCCTGGACTTGTAGGTGTAACTGAAGAGGACTCTTGATTTTTTTTTTCTATGCATGAAATATTAGGTGTTTATGTTTTGGAGACGTTTGATAATTCTCTGGGAAAGCGTTTTGTTTATCAATTGGGTGGGATTTTCCCTGTCTGAAACTTAACTTTCTGTTTTCGTGTGCATTTTAGTGATCTTCCTGTTAGATGCATCTGGCTTTGTAGTACTATTAGGATTCAGTCACGTTTCTTTGCGTTGAATGCTATTATTATATTGCTTCTCTCTCTTTCTTTAGTTGGTGGCGTCTAAGTGTGGCTTCAATTTTGCAGGGAAAGCGTGGTATAGAGAAGGCGCCATTTCATCTTCCTGATTTCATTGCTGCAACCGGAATTCAAAAAATTAGACAGGTATCTTATCACCGCATGATTTTACTCTTTTATTGATCTGCATTATAACGATTTTAAGCATCTCCCTATTTCCCTTCTACTTTGCATATATAAAATGAATATGAAACTTAAGCTTTTGTCTAGGCAGTGGCTTCACTTTTTATCCACTCCGCTAGATTTCTGGATGCGAATGGCCATTTCTTCTGTGCTTTTGACGAATTCTCTTTCTTCTCAGTCTCAGTTATACAATCTAGTCGTTCTTATTTGTTGCCGTATAAAAATTTCAAAATCTAAGTTATTCTCTATCATTTTTTGTTGGATTTGTTTAGGTGGAAGTCGCTAAATGCTTCTACTAGCTATAGCTAATTTTTATTGGTTCTTGTGCAGGCTTACATTGAGAAAGAAGACGGTAAAAAGTTGAAGCAGAAGCAACGGGAGCGAATGCAACCAAAGATGGGGAAGATGGACATTGACTACCAGGTTTTGCCTCAATAACTACTCGTGTTTAGTCTGCATATGTTGATGTATGTTCTTTAACTGATAAGGGAAGATATACCTTCGTATCTCAGGTTCTCCATGATGCATTTTTCAAATACCAAACAAAGCCTAAGCTGTCAGCTCTTGGGGATTTATATTTTGAAGGGAAAGAATTTGAGGTATTTCCTCGTGACATATTTTACCTCTATTATGATTTATTACACTACTTGCTACTTGTGTTTATTGCGTTGTGTACATGAATCTAATTGCACTCATTTGGGAAATAGGTAAAACTGAGGGAAACGAAACCAGGGACATTGTCGCATGGCTTAAAAGAAGCTCTTGGTATGGGAGAAGGCGCACCTCCCCCGTGGCTAATTAATATGCAGGTTTTTCTGTGACTTGTCTTTGTGATTATTCTGATTGAAATGTAATTGATTTTTCTCTGAAACCTCCTTCTCCGACAGAGATATGGACCTCCCCCTTCGTACCCACATCTTAAATTCCTGGTCTTAATGCTCCTATTCCACAAGGAGCTAGCTTTGGTTATCATGCGGGTGGCTGGGGAAAACCTCCAGTTGATGAGGTAACTTTGTTTCTTATTTATCTGGGTCCTTCTTTTAATTTACTTTTCCATGCCATTCACTAACACATTTTTGTTGCCCATGGTTTGTGTTATTTAGTTTGGGCGTCCATTGTATGGAGATGTCTTTGGCGTCCAGCAGCAAGATCAGCCTAACTATGAGGTGGCTTTTTTTAACATCCCTCTGTTCTGTTTTAAAACTCTATATTTATACGTGGAAGGAAGCCAGCATAAGTGGAACACCTAAGCTTCCTATTGAACTAATTCAAAATCTTCAAATTTTGTGGTACTTATTGATGGGTTGTTTTTATCGTGATATTAGGATGAGCCTATTGATAAGAGCAAGCACTGGGGTGATTTGGAGGAGGAAGAAGAAGAAGAGGAGGAGGAGGAAGAAGAGGAACAAGAAGAGGAGATGGATGAAGAGGAACTAGAGGACGGCATGGAATCGGTTGATACGATGTCAAGGTATTGTATTGCCTTAAACGATGTGGTGTATTTGTATTTTGTTTGCTTATCATATAACAGAAGTATGAAACTGAATGATTTTCCCCCTTTTTCAGCACTCCCACTGGCATTGAGACTCCGGATGCAATTGAACTTCGTAAGGAGCAGAGAAAGGAACCCGATAGGGCTCTATATCAGGTGGGAAATCTACTTTTGATTGATAGGTTCACTTTATCAACCACCTTTCGGTGGATATTCTCTTATTTTGATGTCAAGGATATTTCACAGTTAACGCTTTTTTGGTTGGTTCCTTAATGCTTGTTATTTATTTATTTGTGAAGGTACTTGAAGAAAAGGGAGAGAGTGTTGCTCCTGGAACTTTGCTGGCACCCACACACACATACGTTATTAAAACTGGTACTCAAGACAAGCCGGGAGCCAAAAGGGTAAGCAATCGATGCCAAATACTTATTTGATAGCAAGCAATTCACTGTTGGTTAGATAAGGCTTGATTTTGAAATAATTTTTGATTTTGGTCAAAAGGTCGTTTAAGTTTAGTAATCTCCGAGTCTTGTGTGTGTTTAGAGAATTGCCAGCAACATTTAGTTATGTTGTATCTCTGATGCTTTGTTGTGTTAGCTTTATGACAAGTAGCTAATTTATGCAATTTGTGTCTATTATGATCAGGTTGATTTGCTGAAAGGACAAAAGACAGATCGTGTGGACGTCAGCTTACAGCCAGAAGAGTTGGACGCCCTGGAGAATGTGTTGCCTGCCAAGTAAGTACTTGTTTTTATTGTAATCTCGACATATGACTTTATAAGATGAATAATAGTGTTCTAAACTTTGCATCGTGTGATTTTGGAAGGTATGAGGAAGCAAGAGAAGAGGAGAAACTACGCAATAAGCCAGAGGACTTCAGTGACATGGTTGCTGAGGTAATTAAATGACTTTCGAGATATACTATTGATTAACCTTTTCTTTTAGTCTGTGTATATAATATAACTTGGTGGAATGGTTACAGAATTCGAAGAAAAGGAAGCGTGATAAGGAAGGCAAGAAAAAGAAGGATTTCAAGTTTTGAGGAAGCTGCTTCTTATTCATGGAAGAACCACCATGAACTCTGGATTCTAGACCTGAGAGATATTTATTTTCCTGAGAATGTGTTTGCTTTACGTAACGTTGAGAGAAGAGCTGAGGTAGAAAACCTTGAGTTTTAAGAACCTAAATGCTGTGGATTCTAGACTTGTAATGTGTTTCCTGAAGTTCAGAAAAAAATACTACTTTAGACAAATTCAAAGCCAAAGCCTGAAAAAACTTGCATAACAAAAAGTCTAATAAAACTGAAAGAAACTAAAAGTAGGGATCGTCCATAGATCATAATACATTGTTTGTTTCTTTCTTTTTGACATTGGGGAGCTAAACTGAACCATAAAGGCAACACTGGTTACTTAATTTGGAGCGTAACATGTACTGATGGTGTTCATGATGTTACAATCCCTGTCTACGAAGATCATGATGAAGCCATAACAAACAACCTTAAAACTATAACATTGAGCGATGGTAACTTTAAAACTATAACATTGAGCGATGGTAATGGTCTTTGTTCTTAGGGCATCATTATTGGTGTCCTTTAAGTTGGGTCCTTAAGCGTAGGGTTCCTTAGCTTTTAACTAAAAAAGCTAAAGAACGGCTCTTAAATAAGGGACTTCGTTTTTAGTTAAAAGTTAAGGGATCCTACGCTTAAGGGTCTCAACCTAAGGGATACCAATAATGATGCCCTTATGTAATTCGTTGGAAATCTCAATGCGACCAAAATCATTATAATAAGGTCAAATCGTAAGAAAACTCGTGACCTCTCTCATATAACAAACACAGATTGAGAAAACCGCCAAGTTTCCTCATTATTCATCATCACAAACCATATATCATGCATATAAAAGCTACTACAACCGAATCCAGACAAAAGGTTCCTTATGATCATCAACTACAACATAGGCAATATATAATCATTGTAATGACTACATATTATAAAAGTGTGATCTTTCTTATTTTAACAATAAGCAATACATTTCTTCTTACAATCCATAGTGCATCCACCACCACCTCCTCCACCGCCGTATCCTTTCCCTGAGCGGCTAAAAGAGCTGAAACACTTAGCCGGACACCTCAGCTTCTTGCCGTTACAAGGACCTTTCACTCTACAAGTCACCGTTGGCCTCACCACACCTCCCTTTCCAAACCCACCGCTCGGACCACCGTACCCTCGCCGTATCCACCGCCCACTCCGGTCCCCGGGAACCCGTTTCCGAATCCGGGTATTCCGTCAAATCCAGGTACACCCCGAATCCTGAACCATCGTTTCCGCTCTTGTGACGAGCTGAGTGAGTTGCAGAGACGAAGACGATGAGGAGAAGGAAGCTAAAATGATCGGTTTTGTAAACATGTTTGTTATCTTGGTTAAAGTGGGTTTGGTGAGAAAGTTGGATTGAATATAAAATAGAAAGAGCATTAAATAGGAGGAAGATATGAAATACAGTTAAGGCATTGAGTCGTGGAGTTTCGTGTGAAGATCACTTTAATGCCCGCACTTCACTAGAAAGTCTTTTGTGTCTGTCTCCATCACTTCCGTAACTTGTTGAGGGACTGTACAGATATATTTTCCCCACTTGGCCACATTTAATTGAAGCATGTGGTTAACTAAAGATCGACAGAACGTTTAAATTAAGTTTAAATTTTGGAGGGCATTTTTGACAGATGTTTTCACGATAAACTAGTAGAGATAAAAAAAACTACCAACAGTCGGAGGAAACTCTTTTTTTTTTGTTCGTTTGTTTCTATATGTTAATATTAATTTATAAGAAATTCCTAGGGTATCAATTTTTAGTTTTTTTTACTAAATGGTAAATATATATTTATACTCTAGGTTAACTAATCTAGTTTTAAAAAAAAAAATTCAAATTAAAAAAAATAAAAAATTAATATTCAAAAATTTCAAAATAAAAAGACTATTATGATCATTTTATTTTTTAAAAGGTTTTGGTAACAAAAACTTAAGAAAATTATTTGCGAGAACTGACTTTAATTTAAAACTTTCTATGTTTCATGTTTTTGCATGTTCATACATATTCCCTTTGTTCTTTTAAGTGACATTATACAGATTTTCACACAAATTTAGGAGACTAATACAATATCTATTCTAACATTTGTATATACTTAATTTACCCAAGACCTTTTTTTTTTGAAGAAACTCACTCAAGACCATTATTACAACATATCATGATATAAGGATTAATGAACAGTCACCTTTTATTATCATTTGCCTAAATTTTTAGAAACAACTAATATTTTGAAACAAAATCAAAATGCTAAAACATCACTTATAAAAGAACTTAGGGAGTAAGAAACACGTTTGAAATTTACCAAAAGTTTGGTGAAACAAAATTTAAGTTTAGTCTTTGGGTGATACTCATTTTTTCTGTTTCCATATATTAATATTAATTTAATACTTCCTTTCTAAAGATAAATATTTTGTATGTTCCTACATATTAAAAACACAATGAAATTTGGTAATAAACATACTATTATTAACCATTTTCAATAATTTCCAACCTATAGTAATTTAATAAATATATGTATTATTTTAAAAATTAGTATTTACCATTATTAATTCATAAAATGTAATGTTGAAAATGTATCTTTTAAGAATAAAAGTTTTTTTTTCTTTCAAAACATTGTTTTTTAGAAATAGATGGAATAGTAACATATAAGATTAAATTTATAAGATGGAGATAAAACTAGAAATTTTCATGAACGTAAACTCAAAAAAAGAAGCTAGGACCTATACCTGGACAATCAACGATTAATGTTTAATTTTTTGAAACTTAAGTCTGAAACTAAATTCTAGCTCAACATCTAAGCACACATCTTCAAGTTAACATAGCTCAAAATTTCAACCCAAAATAAATTTAATAGTTATTTTTGTTTCGGAGAAATCCTGAAATTTCATAAACTAGATTTATTTATATAACGAGATTAGTCATGGGAATTCGGATTTTTTTGATTTGGGTCGGTTTGGTTTTTTCATTTTTTGGGTTATTTGGATTGGGATGTTTAAGAACTGTTTAGGAACCAGACATTTTTCGGATTGGTTTGGATAATGTCGGGTTCGGATTGGGTTTCTATTATTTTATAAACCCGAAGTGGAGCCGTATTATAAATACTTCGGGTTTGATTTGGGTCTAAAGTCCAAAAAAATCCCGAAAATTCGACTTAAGCCCAGAGAAAACAAAAAAATATTCGGGTAATTCAGATTCTTTTAGATTTTTCTTATTTATAATTATATTTTATATATACTAAAACTAAAAATAATTAATATTTTTAATATATTCAAAATATTCGGATATCCGTTTAGTTCTCGGTTCGGTTTCGGTTTTTCGGGTTTGGAAATATAGGAACCATTCGGGTTTTGTAATTTTCAGTCCGATTTCGGTTTTAGTTTTTTCGGTTCGGTTTTGGTTTGGTTTTCGGGTTTCGGATAATATGCCCAGAACTAAACGAGATTCTAGATTAAATATAACCAAGACAAAAAACTCGGTTTGTTTCGTTTCGATGTTGTTAGTTTGTTTCTAGATTTAATATAAAAAAAAAAGAAAAATGTTGACAAGATTTAAAACTAATGGCATGTTTACAAGAGACAACTAGATGAAACGAAGAAAGACCACTAACAAAACTACACAAAAATGTATAACCAAGACAAAAAAAAAACAGAAAGATCTGTCTACCAAAAAAAAAATTCATCGAAACGAAAGATATTTGTTTTTCAGCTAAGAAAAATCAAGAACAATTCAAAAATCTATGAGACGGTAAACTATTGTTGACAAATGGCAAATGAAATATAATTTTCAAAATTAATGATTACTTCACCAAAAAAGTGATTGCAGAGTTAGCAATTGTTTTCTAATATTCAATCTTGGAGGGGTTTTTAACAGATGTTTTCACGATAGCTTACAAAATCTACCTAAAGTTGGGTGAAACAAAATTCAATTTTAGTCTACTGATAGTTGGGTGATATTCCATTAAAAAGAGGATTTCTTGTTGCACGAAAAGAGGGTTTTTTTTATTCTTTTGCTAATGATTATTTCATCAAAGGAAAACTAACTTGTGGTGTTATAACATTGTTCTATTCCATAAGGCCCACTCATTAATTTAGCACAACTATATCGTCTGTCTTGCTCAAAAATCTATGCAGATGTCAGATTAATAAAACAATGTTTTGTCCAAGGTTACATTAAATTTTAGGGTTGATTAATTAGACTCCACCATTAAATTGGTTTTGTTGACAATTTAGTTCACCATACAGCATTTCTTGTCTCTCTGTAGAGGACATAGGCCATTAGGCCTAAGAGGACCCCATCAATATATTTATAGTTGAGCTGTGATCTATATAGAGTAAATGAGCAGGTGAACAGAGTATTTGAAAGAATGGTAATCTAATGATTATTATTGAAGATGACATTTGTTTCATTTATCCTTTTAACATTATGACAAGTTTTGTCATTAACTGATTCACATTTGGCCCAAAAAAAAACGGTTTAAGCTTAGTCTCCTCACCGGACACTGCTGAAAGTTTTGAGCGGTCCTTGCAGCACAGACCATGGAGGTCGTTTGTTGTCCTCCTGAAATTTTACATAGTAAAAATAAAAGTAAAAATTACTTTAAATGTATAAGAAGACTCTTTCAAAGAATTGTCAGTTCACAATTAGTAGGACTCGAGTAGACACAATTGGACATTTGTAGACATGATGAAAACACAAAAAAGGATCGGTATAAGGTTTCTTAAGAGATCAAAACAGATCCAGCTTATAGCTTTATCAGTGATTGATGAAACCAAAAACAAAACCAAGTAAACATGCTTGCAAGAGGAACATAAAACATACTCTGATGTCTGTTACAGATTTGCAGGAGGAACATCTGACAGATGGAGCTCCATAAGGATACATCAGGAGAAGTTCACAATTGCTACACTTCACCTGACCAACCTGGTAAGCTGTACACAAAGAATGAGCCATTGATTATAAACCGACAAGAGAAGGATATTTCATCAATTAAGGAGATATTACTGAAGTAACTGTAACGGAGTAGTAGAGTAGTAAGACTAACCAAATAAAGAATCAAAGATCAGGTAAATGGTCAATAAGAGAGCAATTATAATGGACTAGAGACCCAAAGATCATTCTTATTTCACCACTTTGAATGAATCTACCATACCAAGCTCAGAACTTTACATAAGAGATAATGGATTTGAGCAGCAATGATGACGGATAAAGAAGCGAAACCAGCAAGAAGATTCATCAAGATTCCACAGTTAATGAATTAAAGAGACAAGGAAGCAGTAACCTTCAAGAACGAGATTAACAGTCTGACAGCAAGAACACTTGACGTGTTTGGTTCCTCGGGGATACGAAAGTAAACGCCTGCAAGATCCACACACCATTTGCGCCATCTCTACAACCCCTCAAAAAACAATAAAAAGCTGACATCTTTAATCATTCACGGACCCTCTAAACACAGACTCATTCAAAATACCGGAAATTTCGGCGGCGGTGGTGGAGTTCACGGCGGTGGTGACGGCGGCGATCGGAGGAGGGAGAACGGTAGATTCCCATCCCGGAGGAGGACCTTCTTCCTCATCCTCTTCCTCTTCTTTCTTCTGCGTTTGTATCTCTTCCATCGTGTCTTTGGTCTCGGCTTCGGCGATCATCACTCTCTTGCAAAGATGTGAGAACTCACCACTGATGATGAAGACTAAACAAACCGGAATGTGACATTGGTTCCGGTACACTAAAACGGACACCAGATCTATTCCTCTTTGGTTTTCGGTTCGATTTATAACCGGACCGAACCTGAATTAAAAGCAGAATTGAGCAAGAAAACCGGAGTTGAATTGAGTTATGAAAACGATTTTCAATACTCTTCAGTTGCTATGAAATTACAATTAAGAGACTCAAAGTTACAAAATTACAATTACAATTGTATATATTCAATTTGGAAATTAATTAGCTTAAAAACAAAGTAATATTACTTGCATTGGTGAATGATTCAACGTTCACATGATCATGACTACTATCCATCAAATTGGTACTTAGCTAGTTGCACAAGCATGCACTAAACTTGTTCATGCTATAAGTTACAACGTAAAAAGTCATAGTTACATAAGCAAATGTGAACATGTCTTTTAAATTATCAATGGATTAAAATGCATGTATGATACAGTGATATAAACGTACTTTTAAACATTACTACTAGGAATGTGTAATAAACATATAATAAGCCAAAGGGGAGAAGATCAGGGTCACATTAAACGTTAGATTAGAAAGAGAAAATTAGTTTGATAAAGCTGAAAACAAACTTTGGATATAACAAAAAGAATCTATGGGTTTCTTAGATCTGTAGAGTATTTCATCATTTATGGTATGGAGAACATGCATCACCAGTTGATGTGTGCATTCATGACCCCCAAGTAATAACTTAGTCTTGTCCAAGATTGCTATTGGTAAGAGTGCGCATTCCCTGAAGAAAGAGACTCTTTTGATTAGACCCACCGAACACATTTTCTTCCATGTCTTGGTGTTGCCGCGTGAACAATCCAACGACCTTATCTCTAAGGTGGACCAGTTATTCTCGGATACAAACAAGCTATTATCAAGGATGCACATGGAGACGCTAGAAGGGTCACAGACATGGGCAATGGGAGCTTTGCAGATTACTTGAAAAGTTTGATTGTGATGATCGAATGATAATACATTTTCTTCTTCAGCTCCGTTAACCAATAAAGCGACCCATCAAAGAACACTGGATTATTGTAAGCGTTGATCCGATAAAGAGAAGCAGGGTGAACGTACCTCCAAGCATTAGTGCTAACATCGAAAACCTCACAAGTGGTAACATTGTCTAGGACAAACCCAAACGAATTATATAGAAAACCGGCTTGTACGTGCCGTTAAGTTTGTCTTTACCGAATCCAAGCTTAGGACTTGGGGAGACAGACACTCCGTGTCTAGACATGTAGTGTTGTATTCTTGCAAGAGGAAAAGTTTGATACCATCTAGTGGCGGGATTGGCCACTACTACACCGACACGCGTGTCATAGAGGCATACTAGACTGTCACAACTACCGTGGCATATCGACCAGCACAAAGAACGGAACCACATATTATAAACTATTTCTGACCTATAAAAAATTATTGGAGCATGCTTTATGATCTGATCATCATCACGAAGGGACATGAAAAGGAAATCTGGACCTCGTGATTGCTTACGACAGAGCAACTGCCTTTCCTGAAAACGACGGTCCTCTACTGTGGATTTCCACTTCTTGGATACGGACTTGAATCTCAGCAAAGACATCACCGGAAGTCTCTCTAGTATGAGCTCTATAACGTCGTCAGGTAGCAGCAATTTCACACTCAATCGTTTTTTCGACAGTGTAGTTCCAATCTCGCGCCATGGCTTGTCAACATTGTATCTCGTGTGTAATTAATTGATCAAGAGGGGCATACATCATTGTATATGAATATATAGCTAAGGATCCTACTCGAACTAGGAATCTGGAAGAAAAAAAGAAGGAAATCTTCAGTCTGTTCTTATAAAAAAAAAATCTTCAAGTCTGTTTATTCATATCAAGGAAAATAAATTCTTTTTTTTTTAACAAATAAATTCCAAAAGATTCTTTTTTTTGTTTTCTTATTATCTATAGCGACATTAACCAACTTAATACATATTAAAATATATTTACCAAAACACAGTTATGCTATTTTGAAAAATAAGCACTGTCAAGACCAAGATTTTTTAGTGATTTCTGTTAACTTTTGTAAAGAAAAATTTATTTTTATTTAATGTCTAAAACAGAAAGACTAAATTTGTTACTTAAAATTCATAGTTGGACTATTACATTTATTTAACTTAGTTATTATTAAATATACGTCATAGCTTAGCATATTTATTTGAATATTTTCAAAATAAGATATCATAAGAGATAATATCCTTTTCTAAGATTGCATGTTAAAAGTATTTCTTTGAATATTTAATTTTAAATAATAAAAAATCCATAATTAAATTAAGTATATTAATTTTTGATTTATAGATAATGAAATAACATTTATATATTTACAATTCATAAATAAATTACTGAACCAATTAATAAATATAAAATAACTTAATACATTTATTAAATATTTTTATAATAATAAAATTAAATAATTACATATACATAATAACATATATTGATAAATTTTACAACATATTTCAATTTACTATAGCAAAATTAAATCTAAAATAAAAGTAAAAGCCCCATTCTAAAAAACAATTATGGGTTGAATATCAGATTGGGGATCATAACACAAATATAAATTATAATGGTAAACAGAACTTAGTGCTCCTTTCGTAATGTGATGAGCCTGCAAATAATATATTCTCAACTCAAAGGACAATCCCAGATTTTTTATATATGTTTATATTCCATTTTACCCGATTATATCTATATTCTTGGCAATTTTTTGAAAATAAGTATACACATTATAAAGAATCTCTGTATTTCTTCCTTTTTGTCGATCAACCACAAAACTATGATTCCAATCCTAAGAAACATGCGACACGTAGATTTTAATGTCGCAGACTATATATACGATACCTTTGGAGTAGTGTTAGTACGAATATTAATTATTCACATAAAATTGGAATTCGAATAATTTGATAATACAAGGTCAGCCAATCTTTTAGAGTAATTATATTCTTCAATATACGGTTGTGGTCAACATGCCATTCGTTTTCTTGCTTGCATGCACTAACAGGTCTAAAACCATGCATGAGAAGACTTTATATTTCAATTAAGTTAAACCACACATTTCCCTCTACATGTTCCTATAAATACCTTCACCACCACGAGTAAGTGTTTTGACATCACAAGATAATTAAGAGAGTGAGTTAGAGAGAACAAAAAAAGGATGGATGATGATTATGAGAGTCTCTTGGTGTATCAGAGGGTCTTGCATGGAAGAATAGAGAATGAAGTTGAGCCAAGGATGACTTGCCGATTTTTTCCAACGAATCTATACTGATTTTGGTGTTTGGCAAGTTGACTTTGGCTCTGTTTCCTTCTCTTCTTTTCGATGTTAGACTCCAGATATCTATCTGTATATCACCATCACAACTTGTGATCAAGGTTTGCAGCTTCAGTATAATATGCAGTTATTTGCAAGTTACTTGATGCATGCTAATTGCATTTGCTTCTATTATCCTCTTGTTCTATGTAAATGTAGATATTTTCGTTTACCGTTGATATAGTTTTAAACTCAGAACAATAGCCTGAGTTTAGGTTACTACTTATTTTAAACTCAGAACAATAGCAGAACAATAGCCTGCTATAACATAACCTTAGCTAATACATTATAGTTTAGGTTAGTACTACTTATTATTAAAATAAAAATTCAGAACAATAGAAGCTATAACATAACCTTAGCTAATACATGATAGTTTAGGTTACTACTTATTATTAAAATAAAAATTCAGAACAATAGCAATGCATCACATATAGAGATGGCAATTGGGTTGTACCGACCCGCCTTGTCCCGCCCCGCCGCGGTACACAATTGATGCGGGTCTTCGCGGTACAGGCCCGCGCGGGATGCGGTTCCTAGAAGAGCTGCCCAATCCCGACCCGCGACTTGCACAAGCCTTGGCGGTACAGGCCCGCGGGACTCCGATCTTCATCGACACATGCGCTACTGATGGCAATTGGGATATACTGACCCGCCTTTCCCGTCCCGCCATCTCCATCCTGAGCATAGCACCTGCAAGAAAAAGAGACCAATAGAGATGAAAACACAACATGTCTTATGAATCAGTTGAATACAATAATGCTCACCGTTATAGCTTTGTTTTCAAGAAACAACACGAGTACATAACATGAGTAATTTCAGTTTAGTGTGTTTTAATATAAATGGGTTAGAATAAGTTGATCAGCTAAAGCTTATGTAATGGTGTAGTAATCTATGTATTTTGCATACAAACCATATTTAATTACATTAAGGAGTTTTAATGAAAAAATTTCTTTAAATATGAATGAACGATGGCAAATCCAAATAATCAAATCCAAGTATTGTAAATGAACACCAAAACAAAATCCAAGTAATGTAATGTGGCCTCGGTAAAAACCTTATCGGAAAACCCATTGGGACAAAACCCGACAAGGGAAAAGAGCGCCACGAAATCCATAATGTAAATAAAATAAAAACACCAGATCAAAATAAAAATCAAGTTTCTTCTTCTTCAACTTCATCATCAGACCACGGTACTGTCTCGTCTTCACCAACTATTTCATTTTCTGGAAATATTAAAAAAAAATCGAAGTTAATTAGATTTAAAGAACATGGCATCCTAAAATATATAACAAAGTGAATAATTTACCATGTTCAGAAGCTTCGAATCCTTTTAGCCAATTCCTACTACATATCAGAGCTTGCACATTTTGGGAAGTAGACGGCTCCTGTATTTGTTCAGAACTCTTGAACCGATGCTAAAGGAGGATTCTGAAGCCACTGTTGTGATCGGAATGCTAAGCAGATCACAAGCCATTGCTGGCAAATCACCAAACCTGTGAGTATTATCTTTCCACCAGTTGAGAATATCCAAACTTTCAAAGCTATCCATATCTAGCGCAGGTTCATCCAAATAAGCTTGGAGAGCTGTTTTTCCACTCGCAGCAACACTACTTTTGCGAAACGCAAAAAAATCCTGTAGTGTTTAAAAAAATTTAAAAACAATTTGATGGAATATCCAAACTTTCAAACCTATCTTAGCGCAGGTTCAAAATTAATTAAAAAAAAAACGAAACAGGAGACTTACACCATAGTTCTCAAATGTTCCTTTCGGTCCTCCACAAACATTTTGTTGATCCATCTCACGAGGCTCTGCAGAAGGTGATGTTGACTTCGATTTTTTGTCGTATGATTCAAACAAAGTTTCCAGCTTCAGACGCAAGTTCTTCATTTTCGCATCACGTGTACTCATGTCAAGTCTCCCTAAACAATATTCTACAACTGGAAGCTTCAGACGTGGATCAAAGACAGCTGTCATTGCAAAAAGATCACTGACTTCTTCCCATACTTATCGAACTTCTCTTTCATCGGTATCACCATGTCTCGGATAATCTCATCATCGCTTTCCTCATTTATCTGCAGCCAATTATGGATCTTCCATACCTGATAGAAATACAAGTTCGATGTTGGGTATTTCGAACCTGACATCAAACTAGTAATCTTAGCAAAAGGCTCCAAGAAAAACACATATTTTCGCAGCTCTGCTCCATTCTGTAGCTGTAGGCAAAAACTTATAGTTTCTCCTATCATATATCTCCAACTTAACAAACGCTTCACGGTACGGAAGGGCTCTTTCAAGCATATAGAATGTCGAGTTCCATCTTGTCTGCACATCCATTATCAAACCAGCATTCTCCTTTATACCAGCAGCATCCACGCATTTTGCAAACGTCATCTCACGCGTCTCTGACGCTGTTACATACTTAACACTCTCTCTAACTTTGTGCAAAGAGTTTTTTAAACCTTCAAACCATCTTGCACAATGAGGTGAGTATGTGAGCTGCACATCTGACGTGAAAAAACTCACCTCCACACAACAAATCATTGCTCAAAAGCACCTGAATTTTCACTATATCTTGCATCGAATCATTACTTGTAGCATTGTCTAATGTGAGAGAGAACATTTTTTTCATGCGGCAGCGAGACTCGGTTTGGGAGAAAAGATTCGGTTTAGAGTCGCTGCCAAGCGAATCCCGCCTTGTGCAATTCTCTTCTCTACAATGGGCAGCCGAGAGAGGAAGTAGTCATCTGCAGAAAATGTGAGAGAAATCAGAACATCATTGCATATTAGAAACGCTAAGATGATCTTGTTTCATAGTGAATCATCTTTTCTAATGCTCAGAGAGTTAGTATACCTCCTAGTGTAGTCCCTGGGGCAGCGTCCTTGTAAGCATACTTACAGGCAAGGTCAATGCTTTCAGAAGCATATCTGACAACACCAAGAACACACATAATAAACATTAATGCATGGTGATCTAGAAAAGAAAGAAAGATATGGCAGCTAAAACAAAACTATAATTGCTTTGCTATGTACCCCCTTTTAGAGATAGGGATGCTTACGGATTTGGGCACGCTGTTTCGTGAGGTGGACATGAGTCCCATGACGGAACATCATTTGACCAGGCGTACTACGTTAAGCCAGCAGTTAAAAACAAACATCATATATATTTTATTTATTTTGGTAATCATGTTAAGAAAAACAATCATTGTGAGTTAAGTTTTATCTTGGATCTGCTTAAAACTTGGTAAAGCTCTTAAACTGAGAAAATAAAGTAAGACCGTACCTTGAGTTTGTGTTGAAGGGAATGAATCATGACTGAAAGGCTTGAATTGTAGTATTTCTCTTGAGCAGACTCAATTATCTTGTTATCCCACACACCTTCACAATCAAAGTGATTCTTTTTATATATGATTATTTTAATGTAGCATGAAGAAGATCGACAAGAAAACACTTACACGGTGCAAATTAGTTTCTTGTTCGTACCAATTGAGTTTGATTTTGTTACCACCTTGATCTCCAACAAAACCTTCATGCAAGGGCTGTGAACAGAAACCAAAATCAATCCACATTAAGGACTAGCCATTATTCTTTATAAATTAATCTATAACCCCCAAAATATCACATGACCGGCTCTGTACTACTTTACACTAATTACAGGTCCAATGTGGACAGAGTAGAGTCAGCAGACGCAATTGCATATAACTTGAATTTGATAAAGAGATTGAGAAACCTGATGGATATCTCCCATAAAGTGTGATACGAACATGAGAGCTTCTGTCAAGTTATCTGCAAACAAATAAAAAGAGAATAGTCAAACTGTGATGCTCCATGTAACCTATATCACGTATGTGCCTAATACTAAAAGTCTAACTCACAGTGGAATTGAAACATTAATTGGCTTGTGTAATTGAAGATTGCTCCTGTCACGCACTTGTCATTATGGCAGTCCCCTTCACATAAAAAGACAAGAAGAATAAACATTTTATTGCCAATGTCAAACAGAAACGCGAATGAATATTTGCAAGAACAGAAACACACGAGAATACTCATAGTTGCATTCGTTATCAGGTGTGTTAACAAAATGCAAAGCGTAAGTCCAGCTCCACTCAGGGCGGCGTTTGATCTCATCAGGCCATGAGCAAACAGCTGCTAGTTCACCATTTGCATATGCAGGCAGAATTTTCTTCACTGCAACTAGAGTTTTTTGCTCAAAATAGCTCTACAAGGATTGAAAAAAACTTGGCATTATCACATATGACACATGAAGATACCGTCCGGGGCCGGTCCTAAAATTTATAGAGTTTGAGAAAATTACTAAACCTATATTTTTCATCATTTGGAGGTCAAACTATATACATATACATATTAGCCATTAATATTTTGGGAAAGCCATAGATGAATTTTTCATCTCGCTATGGCCATAACCGGCTCTAGATACCGTAAAAACAAAGGAGTTACTTAAGCTTTCTCATATCTATACAATCGCATAGATCATTCTTGTAGTTGTAAACAAATTTCACCTGAGCTATCTTGCAGACAGCGTAATGACCATCGACTCCCCAACCAGAGCTCCATGGACGAGATGTGTAAGGAGGAGTATACTTGCCACCCACGTTCTCAACGATAAACCCATCTTGGCAAAAGAAAACAAAAATTCTATCTATATTTGAAAACTAGAAAGACAGAAGAAGAAGAGGTAGAAGAGATAACAAGGAGTTTCTTACCGTACCAAAGCCTTTTGATTGGTTTTCTTTACTCTATACTTTTCATTGATGGGGATATATCGTATATATATGCAGAGTTTGTAAATATTTAACTGATCGAAAATTCAAAGTAAGGGTTATCAAATGACACTCGCACGCTAATAACGTTGCACTTTTATTATTCATAACTAATAATTTTTGTAAGTACGTCCAACTGTCCATCAAAGATAATATTTTTTAGAAAAATTAATCAATTTGAATATGAAAATCATATGATTGTAGGTAATAAAGAATGGGTTAGTAGCCAAAACGAGGGAGGTACGCTTCACATGGCTTGCTCTCTCGTTGACTTCCTTACATGTATACGTTGGATTAAGCTTGAAATAAATTAAGGAGTAAGTTATCTATTTCTTACCGAGTTATGGATTAGGAAATAGGAAAATTTATAATGTTTAAGAGTTATCTAAACATTAATTATATAGATGTGTCAAGTGGTTTTAGGATTTATATTTTATATATATGGAGATGCAAGGTTGTTGCATAACATAAGTGTTTATGAGTGATTGAGAATTTAAAGTTTTAAATGAGTTTTTTAGGAGATTAATAAGAAAGTTATTTTTATTAGTGAGTTCTTAACTTTGTTCTTAAGATCGAGATTTAATATTTGATATCAGAGCCAGGTTCAAGAAAAAGAGAAGGATCGTGATAACCTATACATCATGAGTGACGACAAGAAAGATGAAGGTATAACCAAACCAAAGGAGATCGGACCATCTTCTATCAAGTGTCTCATGCTAGATTATGCTAATTACACAGTATAGGTCATACGCATGAAAGTTGCACTCAAGGTAAACAAGGTATGGGAAGCTATAGAACTTGGAACTAAAGACGAGAACAAGAGCAACATGGCAATTGCCTTATTGTTCCAATCTATACCTGAAGCTTTAATTTTACAACTTGGAGATCTTGATACCGCAAAAGCTGTGTGGGAAGCCACAAAAGCAATGCACGTTGGAGCTGATAGGGTAAAGGCGGCAAGACTGCAAACTTTGATGGCTGAATTTGATGGGATCAAGATGAAAGAGTTTGATACGATTGATATGTTTGTGGGAAAGCTTTCAGAAATCTCATTGAAATCAATTGCATTTGGTGAAATCATTGATGAACCAAAACTTGTTAAAAAAAAATACATACATATTATTGTAGCACTTGAGCAGTCCTTGGCCTTAATATTACCAGTTTTGAGGATATTGTTGAGAGATTAAAAGCATATGAATAAAAAAATGGTGAAGAAGAACCTGATGATCAACGAAAGCTCATGTATGCAAACACAGATTTTACGCTAGGGAGGAAACAGAGGAAGAGAAAGAAGACAAGGTGCCCGATTGTATAAGAGAGGTAGAGGTCGTGGTTGTTATGGATCGTGGTACAGACAAGATCAAGACGATTCTAAATTGACATGTTATCGGTGTGATAAGCTAAGGCATTATATGTCGAACTGTCCTGGCAAATTTCTTAAACTTCAAGAAATGGTAGAGAAGAAGGATGATGATACACAAGAGGCTGACAATCTGGTGCTGCATGAAATTGTATACTTAAATGAGCAGAAGGTAAAGACAAGCTCGTTTGATATTGATCAAGACTCAACCTACTTGTGGTATCTTGACAACAGAGCCAGCAACCATATGAGTGGATATCGTCTATTTTTATTCGATCTTGATGAAACAATTAAGGGAATGGTGAAATTTGGCGATGACTTAAATATAGAAATAAAGGAAAAGGCTCAGTACGTTTCTTACTCAAAAATGGCGATAGAAAAGTCCTTAACAATGTGTACTTTATTCCAGATTTAAAAAGCAATATCATAAGTTTGAGACAAGTCAGGAAGCAGGGTGTAAGGTTCATATGAAGAATGATCATCTAATTTTATATGATCGAAACGGATACCTAGTAGTGAAGACAAATAGATCCAAGAATCAATTAAATAGGGGGATCATAGAAGTGGAGAGCATCAAGTGCTTACAACTGATAGGTTCAAACGAGGAAAATAAATGGCATTCACGATTGGGACACGTTAATGTCGAGACCATGAAGTTAATGGCTAACAATAAACTAGTAGTTGGCTTACCGAAAATGACAATGGAGAAAGAAATTTTGTGTCTTGTCTACGAGGAAAAAGACACGACAAAGATTTCCTCAAACAAGCACATACCAAGCCACACAACCACGTGAGTTAGTACATGGAGACCTTTGCGGACCGTTCACATCTTCTTCACTAGCACAAAATAGATATGTGTTTGTAATCATTGATGATTACTCTTGCTACATGTGGACTATCTTATTATAGGAAAAGAACGAAGCGTTTGACAAGTTCAAGATATCCAAGGCGCAAACTGAGCAAGAAACAAGAGCTAGTATTAAAACATTCCGGACAGACAGAGGAGGAGAGTTCACATCTAATGAGTTTCATCGTTTCTGTGAGAAAAATGGTATTAAGAGACATTTTACTGCACCATATTCGCCACAGCAAATGAAGTAGTTGAGAGACGCAGTAAACCATTGCTAGAGATGACTAGAAGCATTCTAAAACATATGAGTATGCCAAACTATCTATCGTCAGAAGCTGTGAGGCATGCTACCTATATAATTAATAGAGTAGCAACGAGGTCACTAGCTCCTACACAAACTCCATACGAAGTTTTGCGAGAAAGAAAACCTAATCTTGGACATCTTCGGGTCTTTGGGTGTATCGGGTACACAAGAACAGACACAGTTGGAAGGAATAAGTTAGATGACATATCAAGGATGCTGGTTCACCTCGGAACCGAACCCGTTTCAAAGGCATACCATATTTTGGATCCAACAAACTGAAGAATAGTCATTAGCAGATACTTAATATTTGACGAAGATCAAGGCTGAATGTCCAACTTTTTTTACAACTAACTGATTTTGAACTTGGTATCTTAAGAAGACAAGAGTGTGACATTAGCAATTGAGTTCAACTTTTTTTGCATAAAGAATCTGCTCCTAAAATTCATAAAGATTGTGAAAACTAACTAGATCACATTTATCATATATAAGACTAGTATTGAATGAAATGAAATAAACTTCTTGAAAAACAAAGTTTGTTACATGGTTCAATATAATATGTTGGTTAGCTAAGGGAAACTAAAACCAACTCTTAACCATAATCATAACCGAGGATAACCATCTTTTACCACTAAACCAATTCTTAACCATAATCATAAACCGGGGATAACCATCTAATAACTAGCAACACTTAGGTGAAGAAGCAACATAATGTTTGTAGATGAAACCAGATTAAATCCCAAATATTGATTTGGTGTTCGGCAAGTTGCCTTGGCTCTGTTTCTTCATCTTTTCGATGTTAAACTGCAGATACCTATCTATATCTATATACCACCATCACAACTGTGTTCAAGGTTTGTACTTCACTGAAATATGCAGTTTTTTGCAAGTTACTTGATGCATGCTAATAGCATTTGCTTCTACTATTTTCTTATTCTACGTAAATGAGGATATTTTCGTTTGATATCTTTTAAAGCTCAGAACAATAGCAGCGGATAACATAACCTTAACTATCATTACATGAGAGCTTAGGTTACTAATTATTATAATTGAAACTCAGAACAGTAGCACGCATAACATAACTTTAATACTACCATTACATGAGAGGCTCTGAGCTAGGAGACGTGCATGCTTATGAAAAGACAATAAGGCCTAATCGGTCTTAGTTTCATGCGGTAGCGAGCTTCGGTTTCACAGAAAAGATTCGGTTTAGAGTCGCTGCCAAGCGAATCCCGCCTTGTGCAATTCTCTTCTCTACAACGGGCAGCCGAGAGTGGAAGTAGTAATCTTCGGAAAGAATTTGGGATAAAATCAGAACATCATTGCATATTAGAAAGCTAACATCAGCGTCTTAAATTATTTCTAAGTTCTGTTCAAAAATATTAATAGAATATTTAACAAATTAATAATGTAGTTTAAAAAAATAAAATAACTCCATCTATACATGTCTAATGTTCTTTTGAAATCATAAGCACTGGATTTATATAAAATTCTAGAACCTAATTAATTTATGTATTTATCTACAAAAATTCTTAAATTTTTTGTTTTTAGATTTGGATCTTGTTCGATCACTTGTACATGTTAAAAGACGTTCTGAGCAAGATGATATGAAAGATCTTTTCAATGCTCAGAGAGTAAGTATACCTCCTAAAGTAGTCCCTGCGGTTGCGTTTCTGTAAGCATACTTGCAGGCAAGATCAATGCTTTCAGAGGATATCTGACAACACCAAAAACACACAGAATAACCATTAACAATGATCTAGAAAGAATATGACAGCTAAAAATAGGGATGCCTACGGATTTGGGCAGGCTGTTTGGTTAAGTTGACATGACCCCCACGACCAAACATCATTTGACCATCCGTACTATGTTAAGACGGCAGTTAAAGACAAACAATCACTGTGAGGTAAGTTTTATCTTGGAACTGCTTAGAACGAGGCAATGTAAGACCGTACCTTGAGTTTGTCTTGAAGGGCATGAATCATGACTGAAAGGCTTGAAAAATATTTCTCTAGAGCAGACTCAATTATCATGTCATCCCAAACCTTCAAAATCAAAGTGATGCTTTTATATAGGATTAGGATCATTAGAAGATTATAGCATATACTATTTTCGATCTTTGCAACATCCAAAGTTTAGATCCTTTCGCTTCCAGACTCACGACAAACATGAAATATATAATGTGTTAGCATCAAGATGATTGACAAGAAAACACTTACACGGTGCAAATTAGTTTCTTGATTGTACCAGTTGACTTTTACTTTGTTACCACCTAGATCTCCAAGAAAACCTTCATGCAAGGGCTGTGAACAGAAACCAAATCCACATTAGGGACTAGCCATACTCTGTGCAATTACTACTTTACACTAATCACAGGTGCAAAGTGAATAGAGTAGCCTCAATTGATTAACCTGATGGATATCTCCCATATAATGTGATAAGAACATGAGAGCTTCCGTCAAGTTATCTGCAAAGTGCAAAAAAAAAAAGTAGTAACAGTAAGTTCCATGTAACCTATATGAAACATGTATAAACTGAAACATAACACTAAAATTCTCACTCACAGTGGACAATACTCTGCGAGTCTTAGAAGCTGACATCAGTTGGTTTGTGTAATTGAAGATTGCTCCTGTCACACACCAGTCATTAGGGCAGTCCCCTTCACATAAAAAGGCAAGAAGAATCTTACAATTTATTGCCAATGTCAAACAGAAACATATCAATTAACATTTGCAAGAAAAAGAAACCAACGAGAATAGTCATAGTTGCATTTGTCATCAGGTGTATCAGCAAAATGCAAAGCTGCAGTCCATTTCCACTGAGGGAGGCGTTTGATTTCATCAGGCCATGAGCAACAGCTGCTAGTTCACCATCTGCATACGCTGGCAGAAATTTCTTCACTGCAACTACAGTTTCTTCCTCAAAATATCCCTACAAAGTTGGTTTCTCTCCCCATATTAACAAAACAGTTCACTATCTATATATAATCACAAAGGTCATTCTGTTTCACCTGAGCTATTTTGCAGACAGCGTAATGACCATCGTCTCCCCAACAGAGAGCTCCATGAAGAAGATGTGTAAGGAGGAGCAGACTTGCAACCCACATTCTCAAAGTTAAACCCATTCTGACAAAAAAAGAAACCCATTCTGAACGTTTTCGTTTCAAATCTAGAGACACAGAAGAAGAGGTTTTAGTGTAGTATGTACAAGCACAAGGAGTTTCTTACCTCTCACAAAGTCTTCTTTTGTTTGATTTTCTTTACTCCCATTTATGGAGATATCATACATATATATATGCCAGAGTATGTAAATACTTAACCGTTGGGAAACTAAAAAAAGATATTCAAATGACACTCGCACGCAGATATCGTTGCACTTTGTTTTTTCCCAACCACTATTCATAAATAACTAGCTTTTTAAGTACGTCGAACTGTCTAGAAAACATATATTTACTTAAATTAATGGAAAAAAGTTGGGAATTGAAGAAAGAAAAGGGACAATATCTGTGGAAATCTTCTCTACAAAAGACTTAGGATGAAAAATCATTACTGTTGCTAATAAAGATGGGGTGACAGTGATAGATGGGACTAAAAACCATTATTGCAATTTGCAAATGTTATTCACGTTGCATGCTCTCTCGTTGCTTCTAGCAAATGTATATTTCACTATTCCAACTATAATTTTACCAGCAATACGAAATTTTGAAGAGCAAAACAAGTAAGAAACCGTTTGTTTTCAGTTTCAAATGCCTGAGATCAAGTCACGCTCATGGTGTTGCTCTAGATGCTTGATAATAGTTGAAGTTTTCAAATACTACTTTTTCGAGTTTTCATTATGAAGAGAGTTGACCAAACAGTGCACACCACTTTAGGGAAAGCAAAAGCAAATGACCTCATCATCTTTCATTCATCTTTCATTTGTGAGTCTTCCACTTCTCAGAGTTGCAGAACCTCAGACACTTTTGGTTTCGAGATCATGATTGTTTTCATTCTCGGTCTCTCCCTATCATTTTGTCATCAAAACCTTCTTCCTCTTCTTCTGGTTCGTTGTGCCGTTTATGTAATTAAAAAAGTTTTGGGGTTGATTGGTAACAGCCAACCGCTGCTGATGGGATTAACATCTACCATTTGCGTGTGCAATAGGAAACATTTTGAGTGCAGCTCTAGTTTTTACTTTTACCACCAATGTTTTACCGTTTCCAACCGCTTTGTCCTAAATGAATTTTCCATAACAAGCTAATAAGCCGTGGGGAGGAGGGGGGAGGGGGAGAGTTATTGGGAGATGAATTTATACAGAGTTTATAAATTTTAAGAGTTAATAGATTAAAAAAAGTCATGTGGATTGTGAAAATTTATATACATTGACTTATGAAATATGATCATAACTTTTTAAGATTGGTATAGATTTTCATAAATTGTATTACTACTTCTTTTTATCATTCTTTTTGTAAAGTAATATATAATTTACTTTTTCTAAATAATATAGCATGATTATTTTTTTATTTTCTTTCAAATTAAAATAATAATAGTGATACATACAAAATTGTTCAATTCTCTTAGATAGTTTCTTATAAGTTTGTTACAAAACATCACTCAAAAAGGAAAAAAAAAACAAAATACTATTTTAACCCTTGTTTATCTATATATAAATAATAAATTAAAATTAAAAAAAAATTGAATTATCTGTTTTTAAATTCAAACTTTTTATAATTTTTAATAATTTATTCGATTTTTCAAAATAATTTGTCGAATTTTCTTTTTAAAATTCAAAAATGTTTTTTTTGGAAACTATTTTTAATTTTTTAAATTTTTTAATTAATATATAATATAATTATATATTCAAAAATGATAAACATAATATAAAAATAATTATATATTCAAAAATGTAAAAGCATATAAATGTAATAAATTATAATTTTGGATATATAATTTGGATTTAAAGTGCAATATATATTTGGTAAATATAACTATTTGTTTTCTAGATTTTTATCACATAGATTTTGAAAATCACACGAATATATATGATATTTTTAAAGTTGAATTTTATGAGTAAAAATTGATAGAATTCATCTCCCAATAACACTAGATTTAATTAAAATTTTCAAAGTTTATGAGAATTTATTTAACAATAATCTTCTAAATCACATTCAATGTTGGTTGATACGATTAGGCTTTAAAGCCCTTGTGGCTTTCGCTTCTTTTAAAATATTTAAAGTAGACCCCTATCATCTTCTAGACTGGGAAAATCGAACTAGAAGATCCAGAAACTAGACTAGGTTTTGATAAGACAACAAAAATGAGCGGTGATTCAAGAGGGTTATCCTTGTATTATGTGTTTGCGAATTGGTTTTAATTTACTTTTTCATTCTAGTAGATTCGAAATCTGGACAAAAGCGGTGAACCTCTTTAATAATTTTGTGTGTCATTTACTTTCTGCTATAGTTATTTCTGACTCATCCGCACTTACAAGTCAAGATCAGCCTTATGAAAACTTTATATTTTCATTTGATAAAAAAAAAAAAAAATTATATTCTCTGAGAAGGTTCTACCATATAGAAACACCTAGTAAGAATACAAAAAAATTATATAACTTAGAGAAACTTTTAACCACCTAATTCCCCAGAAACACCAATGTTCTGCTTCTTCCATTTGTAAAAGCAACTTCACGAATCTGTCTGTAATTCTTCTGGGTACAAATAATTAGTGTACTCTTCATAACTACTAAAGAATCAAACAATATTTTTTCACAGACTACGAATTTAAAGAGTTCAACATGCTTATATGTTGGGCTTTCTCCGAAGCTGGAGGAGCACAAGACAAAATGTGTTGTTGGCGTGAATAAACAATGTTCAAGTCATGTAAAGTCTCTATTCATCCACATAACATGAGAATTAAGGAATAGGGCTGAAACAGGCTTAGTCCAAAAAAAAAGAGTTTAATGAACCACAAGCCCTGAAAAGAGTCGTGTTCGAATTCTATTTGTGAAACTCTTGACATTGATGTGTAATTACTTGAACTTGAACTTAGCTATCACCTATCAGCAACAAAACCTTGTGCCACATGGAATCAAACGTTTCTCTCAAAGCGTTTCAATAATGAAATATTTTTTAATCATACCGACTTCTTTCTTTAGCCAACAAATCCAAGATCGTGAGAACGACTCACAGAGGCACAGGTGGATCAGTGCCGACTTGTTTATGCAAATCGTGGCGACTCACGTGGCATTATTATAATATTATAACCGCATCAGTAGGACCCACTCGCGGTTCCATCAATGGGCTGTCTTCTTCTCCTCAAGAAGAGGAGAGATCTGATTCTACTCACGCCTCTCACAGTTGTCATCGCTCTTCTTCTTCTTCTCCGGTTAGTTCTTCTCTCTCTCTCTCTCTCTCTGGTTAGCTCTTATGTTTAGCTTTGATCAGATTCACAGACATCTCATTGCTTCTTTAGCTTCTAAATCACACTTTTATAGGAAAATTAAGAACAAACAAAAAAAAATCGAAAAATCGTCTCTTCAGATTAATGGGTCTGATTGGGTTTACAGTGTTAACCGATTCTGATTCACGTGTTTTTGTCAATCAATCAAAAAGTTTTGAGCTTTTTGTCTTTCTCTTTATGCTACTTAGCTTGCTTTCATTGCTGTTGTGAAGATTGAGATGTATGCTTGATTATAATTCTTGTGCATACTCTGTGGCTTCTTGATGCGTGAATACTCTGGTGCAGGGAACACAATGATGGACCTAACGAAGCTGAAGCCTCCACAGATCACTTTTTACTGCTCGGCCTTCTCTGTCTTGATCACGCTCCATTTGACGATACAGCTTGTGTCTCAGCATCTCTTTCACTGGAAGAACCCCAAGGAACAGAAGGCGATACTCGTCATTGTTCTCATGGCTCCTATCTACGCTCTTGTTTCCTTTGTTGGTTTGTTAGATGTCAAAGGAAGTGAAACCTTCTTCCTCTTTCTTGAATCCATCAAAGAATGCTACGAAGCTCTCGTTAGTATTCTTTTCTTTTTGGTTAGTCTTCAACGTGATATAGTGGTTCTTACCAGTTCTTGATTTGGTATTTTAGGTCATTGCGAAGTTCTTGGCGTTGATGTATAGTTACTTGAACATATCTATCAGCAAAAACATTGTGCCTGATGGAATCAAAGGCAGAGAGATTCACCATTCTTTCCAATGACTCTCTTCCAGGTTTGTATCTATCTTTAAAGGGTCACTTGTAAATCTATATGCCTCTTTAAACTAAATAAATTGCTGTGTCTCTATTGCTTTGACAGCCTCATGTAGTCCGTCTGGATCATCGCACTCTGAAACTCTTGAAATACTGGACATGGCAGTTTGTGGTCATCAGACCCGTGTGCTCTATCTTGATGATTGCTTTACAAATAGTCGGGTTTTATCCGTCTTGGTTGAGCTGGACATTCACTATCGTTCTCAATGTCTCGGTTTCTCTGGCCTTGTATTCACTTGTGATCTTCTACCATGTGTTTGCTAAGGAGCTTGCTCCTCATAACCCACTCGCAAAGTTCCTGTGCATCAAAGGAATCGTCTTCTTTTGCTTCTGGCAGGTAAATTGTTTTGCATAATCACTCAAAGGCAAGAAGCTCATCTTAGGATTTTTTATAAATTCATTTTGGTTACGAAACGGCAGGGATAGCACTAGACATACTGGTGGCGATGGGAGTGATAAATCACACCATTTCTGGTTGGAGGTGGAACAAATCCAGGAAGCTATTCAGAATGTGTTGGTATGTGTGGAGATGGTTATCTTTGCTGCGGTTCAGAAGCATGCTTATCATGTTGGTCCTTATAGCGGGGAGACCAAGAAGAAGCTCGATAAAAAGACAGAATGATCTTGGCTTCATCAGAGCCATTTTGTAGCAAATCCGTGGTGATTTGATTTGTAATGGTATGTTGAGGAGATATTAAATCTCAAAGCTTTTGCTTTTATGGTGATGCCATTCTTCTTTGTAGCATATAGTGTTTGGAGACTTGGAACTTTTGTGGAAAGATACAATAATGTTGAGATATAATACTACAAGATGAATTTTTTTTTGTTTTGACAACAAACATTTACAGACTCATATTGACCATGTAAACCAAATTGGTAACTTTGCATCTATATGAACGACGAAATACGGTTGTTTCCTAGCATTCCGTGCTAAGCTATCCGTCCGTAGGTTCTCCGTCCATGGTATATAAACGATGACTGAGTTGAAAAAACTTTATAATATACAAATATATATTATAAAATTTAGAAAATTTATAAAATAGTAACTTCGTAAATTAATAAAATATCATAATATCAGTATTATTAATTTACTGAATTTTGACTGTAGTTATATGTATATAAAAATATTTTTTTAATTGGTTTGTGAAAATAGTAAATGTGGTATGGGGAAAAAGAGAAGGTAAAAAAAAAGAAAAAGGCGCAGGTAAAACAGGGCAAGGGTGAGAAAGGTCAAAAGACAATAACAACACGGATTCTTCTTCTTTATTTGTCGAAAACCTGACAAAGAGATCATCATCATCATTAGCGTTCACTAATGGTGCCTCTCTGCTCCAGCGATCCTCTCTGACAATCCTCTCTCTTTTGTCAACGCCTCAAAGGTCATCATCAGCTTTTCTAATTCAAATTCCGATTTAGGGTTTAATCGAATTTCACTCATCAATTATTATTATTACTATGTTTTTGCTGTGTGAGCGAAAATCCATGCTGATTGATTCGTTGATCCAAACAATAAATAGTTCAATATCATTAAGAGCCTCTCTTCTCACACGCAACCTCTCTCTCGAGTAGTTCCGCAATCCAAATCTCCCAACTTGCTTCCTGTAAGTCTCTCTCTCTCTCTCTCTCTCTCTCTCTCTCCACCAGACGAAAAAGTTGGGAACTTTGAGTTTTAGATTAGAATATGATTTAGGGTAAAGATTGATTACAAAACGATGCTGCTCTCTGTATAGTTTCGCTTGTTCTTGAGATTGTCTGCTAACCTTTTCCTTATCTTTTCACTTTACAAAGATCCTACCTTTATTTACTAACTTGCTATTTATCGATTCCAATACAGCGAGAGGGAAGCTTTATTTTGCTTCATCGCGCGTGTCCCATCCTCTTCTCCACAAGTAAAGATGGAGGTCAAGCTATGGAACGACAAGCGCGAGCGCGAAACGTACGAGAACTTCTCCGAGCTCTACGCCATCATCAAAGCCACCGAGAAGCTCGAGAAGGCCTACATCCGCGACCTCATCTCCCCTTCCGACTACGACACCGAGTGTCAAAACTCATCGTCCACTTCAAGACCCTCTCCGCATCCCTCAAGGACCTTGTCCCCAGCATCGAGAGGTTCGCCGAGACCTACAAGATGGACTGCTCAGCTGCCGTCTACCGCCTCGTGACCTCCGGCGTTCCGGCTACCGTGGAGCATCGTGCTGCTGCGGTGGCGTCTACTTCGAGCTCTGCTTCCGTGTGGCTGAGTGTGTGCAGAATTTTATCACTTCGATGGATTCGTTGAAGCTGAACATGGTGGCTGTAGACCAGGTGTATCCGTTGCTGTCTGATCTCTCTGCTTCGCTTAGTAAGCTGAGCATTTTGGCGCAGGATTTTGAAGGGAAGGTGAAGATGAAAGAGTGGCTTGTGAGGCTGTCTAAGATGGGGGCTTCTGATGAGCTCACTGAGCAGCAGGCGAGGCAGCTTCACTTTGACCTTGAGTCTTCCTACAACTCCTTCATGGCTGCTTTGCCTAGTGCCGGTAACTAAATTGTGTGTGTGTGTGTGTTCCTCTGTTACTTTTGTTAAGGGACTACTTGGGTAATCTATTTGCTGCTGCACTCTCTGGATATGAATGTTGTGTAGACAGAAACAGGCCTTTCTTTTGTTTGTAGTGACATGCCAGATTATTGTATGAATCTAAATTCTTACCTTGTTTTGGTTAGCTATGAACTTAGAAAAGGTAATTAGTCAGCATTCATCCAGTAGTATATTTAACTGCCTTTGATAAGCTTGGTTGATTGAAGCCAAAAAAAAAGATCAGAATCTCTCTCAGAATTTTTTTTTAAAATGGAATCTTTACGATTAATAATGAGAAAAAAAAACACACAAAACAAGTGTGATTCTCATTTCCAAATAATGTATCTGTACATGTGAAACAATTAAATTACAACCACACGGGAACACCATTTACAATAAGAGATTATACAATTAAAACGTCAATCAGTTTTTATGAAATATGATGTGTGAATGTGTCTTCATCTCACGTGTAGTGTTGTAATATTTATCAGTACTCAGGAGAGAAGAGAGTAGCTAAACCTTGATCAACTGTAATTTGAAGCTTGTCGTAAGACATCAAAGCAATTTGCTCGCATTTATACGTTCGTCTTCCTCTTGCCAACACCTCTCCATCTGCATCTATGATTCCTTCCTTGTCTGGTTCGTCTACGAGTGCCCCCGGTTCAAGTGCAAATGCCTTCACCTTTTATATACAGTTAATTAATTGGAAGCTTTTATCCAAATCACAAGATGGAAATTCACAAAGGACATATGGGTTCATGGCATCAAATGGTAACCTTTAGATATGCAACATATGGTGATTGAACATGTGTTCCCTCACTTATCTGTGTCATAAGTGATAGCAAAGCTAGCTTAGGACAGTTTTTCACGACGATCAAATCCAGGAAGCCATCAGAAAACTGCTGATCAAAAACCATATATAAGAACGAAATCATTATGATGTTTTTTGGAAGTAAATGTCACAAAATGTGTGAAACTGACCTTTGCTGCAGGAGCAACCAAATTGTTCTCAGCACCCAGGGAACATTATGAAGCCATACTGAAACAAAAGGGCCTTTGATTTCTCTCCATTCAACATCTTCAAATTTAGTATCAGGTCCTTGGTATCCAAGCGCCTTAACAGGTGGCTCTTTGTATAGACGGTAACTGGTTGGCTGCCCATAGCTTTCAAACCCAGGAGCCGGTAGAAACAAACTCGTCCATTGTATTGTCTTAAACTTATTATCCTTTGAACGGCCTACAGATACAAGCCAGTCAGGAGAGCATTGAATATTATCTTTAGTTGAATAAGACAGCAGCTGAGCAAAATCAGATAATCCACAAGCAACTAATTATGGATATATTTCAACATACTGACTACATGCACAGTTTTAAGACTTGCAATGCAAAAGATCGTCAGTGTTTTCAACTAAACATACATAGAAGTCCATGCGAGCACTACCCATCCATCTGAACTTCTCTGACTCTATGTCTATATCAGCCACTAAACCTGAAACAAATCAGCATTAATCTCAAGACAACCAACGGTATAATCTATCTACCAGGCTCAGACACTATCTTCATTAGCAAAATATACTTGCATACCCAAGCAAGCATCAAGACGCTGAAGAATTTGGTATTTCCTTGTGAGATAGTTGCCACATCTAAAGAACGTGTATGCCCTGCCAATACCAAATCATGTTGACAGTAAGCTGTTTCATAAGAATGAAAGGATGTTTTTGAAGGAGGCAATAGCACGGAGCTGGACCTCGGATAATGGAGATAGTAGCACTATTTGCACAGCACTGAAGCCCAACCGCATCCAACAATGACTTTATCATGCCATTACCAGTTCCTGGATGCAAGAATTACACTGAAGCTTACAAACAGGAAGAAAAAAACTAAAAAGGATATTTAGAAATGTATTTTTAGATCCGTAGAATGCATCTTAACATATAGCATCCAACCCCATTCACATAAAAATTAATATTTAATAAGAACACAAAAAAAAAAAAGTTCTTCAAGGATTCATCATATCATAAACGAACATGAACCTGCAGGGATCACTCCAATTGGCAATTTGAAGACAGTTTGCCAGTCTGCTCTTTGAAGCAGTCCATTTACAACCTATTTAAAATTAAGACACACTTGTAAAAAATCAGAGATCATTAAGAAATAATCAAATAACCTTAGAATCAGATCTAAGCAAACACAACAGACAAGGGATTGCTTTCTCTAAGAGCAGAATCACTTTTAAAATGAAAGCATATCACTTACCTCAACAAGGACACCGTCGCCACTGACACAAACAATACCATCATACTTTGATACATCCATGGACCTAACCATTCCTTTGCATGCAACTGATACTTTGTTTCTAGAAAATCACCATTTCAATTGTTAGTTTCATAGAGAAGAGTTCTGGAAACAGAGGGGGAATAAATCAGGAACCTTGAACATCAAGTTGAATGTCAGCATCTTCAAACAATGGCTTCACTTCCTTTTCAAATATCTTTATAGCGGATTTCTTCCCGCCAAAAGGGTTCACAAACACAAGCAATCTCTTAGGCCGACCTACAATTTCAACAAAGGCTTTCCCATTTTAGCATTCTGAGAGTTTCTTCATCACCGTGTTACACAAGTTTCCTTTTTTTTCTTAAACCCTAGCTACTATAAAAGGGTGGCAAGAAAGGACTAACCGAGAGAGTCAAGGTATTGACGGAGCTTGAAGCAGAATCTATTCTTAGCATCTTCAGAGAAAGGCTCAAAGACGAAGTCTTTTCTGGAGTAATCTCCACCAAACTCTCCGCAACAGATACCTTCCTCTCTCTCCACCACTGTTTTTATTCTAATATATTTACCTTCCACGACGAAACCAAGAACGTCTTTCTTCACCGTCCAGTAACGGCTGGGTTCACCGTACTCGATCGCTTCTAAAACTCCATCGGCGGTCAACTTCACCATCCCGAGTTCGCCGTCTATTAAGACTAGGTCGACGACTATTACCTCCGCCGGAGCCATAACACAAACAGTTCTCCGTGAGAAAGAGAGAGAGAGAGAGATTCTTTGTTAGCTTCGCAGGTGAGTTAAGAACAACAAAATTGACTTTGTGACTACTTTTGTCTGATCAGATGGGAGGTGACAGTCACGCGCTGTATTAAGCGAATGGATGAGATGACGTGGCGTAACGATCTTTAGGGCATCTCCAACCCATGACACCATTTTAGTGTCAAAATACACTATTTTAGTGTAGTTTTAGCACTAAATGTTTTTGTGTCTCCAACCACAACCCAAATGTTACACTAAAAAGGAATATTCTTCATTATTTTATTATTAATCAAATTCTTTTATTTTTAATAATTTTGATAAATATTAATAGTTTTATGACTAAAATATATTAACTAATATTAAAATTGTAACTAAAATAATAATTATATTTAAGTGTATTTACATTATATAATAACATTATTATTAATACATACTGTTATATTAATTAATTAAACACACAAGCAAAAGTTAAATTATAACATACTAGATCTAAATATTATAATATTCCAACTACAAATGTTTGAATTAAACTTTGTTATGTATTTAAAATTTAATTTTATATTTGTTTTATACACCCTATATTTATAACAATTAAAATATAACAAAACAATGGTGATATAACTTAAAAAATTCATTCAATTATAAACTAATCATACAAATCAAATATAATTAAACAATACATAAATAAACAGTTTAACAAAAAAAAAACAAAAAAAAAACTTTTGCCGTCTGCTACAGTGTTGCACCAAATATGGTGTGTCACTGTAGCAAAAGGAAAATGACACTAAAATGCAGTTTGATATACCGTTGGGTTGGAGAGAGGAAACATCAAATCAATGCACTATTTTGCTGTTTTACCGTGTGTTGGACTTGCCTTAGTTACGATACAAGTGTACAAAGGGACGACTTGTACAAAGTCGTAACCACCAAAACGTCACCGTTTTACTGATTCAAGAGATTAGTCATCTATCAAGTCTTCTTTCTAGATGTACACCCTCCTCTTGGAGCTGTAAAAAATCTAAGATAATTAAGCCAGAAGGTGTAGCTAGAAGAATATCATATATATATATATATGTAGACTATGTTGACCAACATCATTCACGTGTATGATTTTCAAACAGGAAACTGGGTCTCTGGATATCAAGCTGCTTCAGGTAGCTTCCATTATGTTGTTGAGTAAATTCACTAGCTCTTGATGAGATCCTAACTTAATGCATATTTGTTCAATGCTTTTTCTTTCCACTCCTATCTTCCAATGGCTGCTATATCCTCCGGTAATAGACGATTTGAGTTAAAAGGTACATTTTGCTTATAATCTCAATTGGCTACATACATTGTGAAATAATTTTAAATGAAATCTTTCTATTATTCTCTTGTAGTCATATAGCTGATGAAATTGTGCATTTCCTCTGGAATTTCTACGTACGTGACATCCAAGATAATACTTGTGATGAACATAACAATTTGGAGTTGCAAATGCAAGCAGTTATCGTCACCATAATGTCACTGAAGAGGAAGAAAATGCCTAACATTTTTATTATCTTA
>NW_026014095.1:0-39620 GCF_020379485.1 Brassica napus
GCATAATTATCTGGACTTCATAAGAAGCGATGGAGACTTCAATAAGGTACTTAAGTTCTTAACTCTCTTATATGTGAATATCCATACTTTTAGTGTAGATTATAGTCCGCACCTCTGTAATATTATCGACCTACAGTTAAGTAGTATTTGGTGCATCATATGCTTTATTGGGTTTCCATTGGATCAAAGCATGTGCCTATATTTGGTAACTTTAAGGCTAAGTAGAAGATTTTGACACTCTCAATTGTCAATAGTTTTTATGGTACGTGAGTTATCGCTGTTTTTGAAAGTACCAACGTTATTAATGAAGGGGTCTTCATAACAATCTATCTGTCATTCTCTGTTCTACTTGTGGAGTGTTTGCTCTTTCTATGTTACATATTTTTGGTTTTTAGCAGTGATCATCATGTATGCTTTACATAGATTATTTTCCAACAGGTGGTCAAGCTCTATGAAAGATGTCTCGTAGCGTGCGCAAACTACCCAGAATACTGGATTCGTTATGTATTAAGCATGGGATCAAGTGGAAGTATGGACCTTGCAGACAACGCCCTTACTCGAGCAACTCAAGTCTTTGTCAAGGTATGAAACATGATCTCATCTCATTACTTTTGATTGGCTTTGTAGAAAAATTAATATATTGGCGTTCTTGGTTATTTATTTGCTTTCTTTTCTGTGGCAGAGACAACCAGAAATCCACCTTTTTGCTGCTCGATTAAAAGAGCAGAATGGGGATATAGCTGGTGCTAGAGCTGCATTCCAATTACTGCATTCTGAAATTTCTCCCGGGCTTCTTGAAGCAGTAATTAAACATGCGAACATGGAACAACGACTAGTAAGTTTTCATGAACAAGTAGTAACTGAAGAACTAGCTTAGGTTATTATCACCACTCTAATTTTCCTTTACTCGTCTCCTAATCTTATTCGTAGGGAAATGTGGATGATGCTTTCTCTGTGTATGAGCAAGTGATTGCTGTTGAAAAAGGCAAAGATAACTCCATATTACTGCCGCTGCTGTATGCGCAGTATTCAAGGTTTTCATACTTGGTATGTCTACTAACTTTATAAAACCGAACACCTTTTGTTAAGCTTTTTGAAAGAGTATTAACAGGTTTGGCTTCTTTCTTTTTTTTCGATGATACTTTCAGGTTTTACGTGACGCTGAGAAGGCTAGGAAGATTATAGTTGAAGCACTTGACCACGTGCAGCCGTCAAAGCATTTCATGGAAGCACTGATCTTTTTCGAGACCATTCTGCCACCACCAAGGAAGATTGAATACCTCGACCCACTCATTGAGAATTTGATAAAGCCAAATGTAGACACCCAGAACACTGCAAGTTCCACAGAGAGAGAAGAGCTTTCATTGATATATATAGAGGTAACGGAGACCAATCTGTTCTTCTAAACTTAAGTCTTCTCAGTATCTAAATTATTGTTTTTAATATGAAATGTGTGTATGGATTTGGCAGTTCCTGGGTCTTTTCGGAGATGTTGAGTCCATTAAAAGGCGGAAGATCGACATTGTAAGCTCTTTTTACCTCACAGGAGCAGGTCAGAGTTGAAAAAGCGTAGCGCAGATGAGTTTCTCTCTTCAGATAGGACGAAACTGGCCAAAACGTACAATGAAACTGCGCCTGCTCAGCCAGTGTCCAATGCATATCCAAATGCACCGGCTCAATGGTCCGGTGGTTATGCTGCACAGCCTCAAGCTTGGCCACAACCACAAGCACTCCTGCACAACCACAGCAGTGGAACCCTGCTTATGGCCAGCAACAGGTAATTGAAAACCAACTCGTTTACATCATTGCTTAGCTTTTACTCTTATTAACGTTTTCATTATTCACGTTAGGCTGCGTATGGTGCATATGGTGGCTATCCCGCTGGCTATGCTGCTCCACAAGCACCAACACCCGTGCCACAAGCCGCTGCTTATGGGGCATATCCTCCTCAGGTAACCGATTATGTTTAAAGAGTGATTAAGCTAAAAGTTGGCTAACTTAGAATTGTTTAATTTGATCAACTAATGAAATGATTATTTATTTGTGAAAACTTCAGGCATACCCAGCTGCAGCTACAGCACCATTGGCTGCCCCGGTCCAGCAACCCGCTGCTGCTCCTCCTCAAGCTTACTACAACACTTACTACTGAGTCTGTTGGTGTTGCTTGTCCTTAGCCATTTTCTCTTTAGCTACTCAAGTTTAGTGTATGACTCGTCTTGATGTTTTTACGTGTCTCTATTCTCGATCAGTGACATTAGTTTTACTTTCAAGTTGCTTGGATTTCCGCCGTTTATGATACAGATTGTAAGAGACAAGTTTGAATTGATGGGCCGGTTAGTGCGGTTTAGCAAACAAAGTCAGCATTTGATCTTTTTTTTGCTATATTTCCCCATATTAACATGTCTCCTTCTGGAAGTAATGTCCCGCGAACTAGCCTTTATGGGTAAATTACACCCTTCAAACTGTAAAATGTTGTTATAAACGTCTTGATGAAAATCAAACATTTTCTAGATAAAGGAGAAAAAACGATGTAAAGATAATCTTACAAAAGGAAGAAACGTCGTTACAGACTTAGTTACAAAGCTACAAAAACAAACACAACATTTTTTTTTTTCTTTTTCACATTTTTTTCTGCAGTCTTTTCAAATAACTGATTTAAGAAACATGCTTCGAACTTTTTTTTATAGTAAAGGTCGCAAACTGAGAAGGCCATCATCCGAACTAGAGACCTTCCGCAGTACAAGAAAGATGACATCAAGCTTGTGAAAAGCTTCTCAGATTCTCTAGCCGCACACCGAGAAGACTATAAAGCAGAGCCAGCAACCGAAGAAACAGAAGAAGGTGAATAAGCCCACGATGCAAGATCCGTCTGTGTGTATGTATATAACAGTTGAGAGCCCCTCTGCCTAGCATTCTAATGCATAAGTCTGCACCTGTTGTTCATATTTTTTGAAGGATGAGAATCGAAATAATCATATGTTAATTCAACATATTATTACTTCAACAAGATCAACCTTCTCAATAATTCTACCTCGGCCAGGTTCTCCTCAGGTGAGCTGTTTGGTGCAGTGAGGTTGGACGCAGCAGCTGTGTTGTACCGGAAGATCCTAAGCTTCCCCTCCTGTGAAAGTATTTAATAAGTCTTTTAAGTAGATTGTCTAATTGAGGAAAAAAAGATGCACAATATTGGATCACTAACCTTTGTCCCATAGACAAGACCTCCTCCAGGAGAAGGATGAAAGCAAGCGACATTAACTTCATCCTCTGAGCTTGGAAGTATTCTCACCAGTTCCATGTCTGCAACTCTATAAATCTAAAGCAAGAGAAAAAAGAGAGCAAATTTGTAAATGATTATTTCAAAGTTTATGTAGTATAATATAGGATCTTCATAACTAGTTGAGCATAAATGTTACCTCCAACACTGTGAAAAAGTGTGATGTTGTTTCTCCATCACTCACAATGCTCTTCAAAGAGAACCATGACGCCGTCCATATGCAAGCAATATGTGCTCGGAGTTCGGAGAGAACTGTACGGAAAATTCTAATTGTCAAGTACTTCATCACAATAATACTAATCAGTGAACAACTTTAGCCTATTGATTAGTGGTGAGAATCTCATGGACCTACAGGATCATTTACGTACTTAACGAAAACAGTGGAGTTTTGGGTGAGACTTGGGGCCTATGGTATTTTACATGTTATGTTAGTTGATGCCATAGTTTAACACAGTCAGGAGGCTGATTAATAGAATATTTCACAAGATACTGTGTACTATAAGAAATGGACATTTCTCACTTCCTCACTGTGGATGCATTTTATTTTATGGATCAAATCAACGCCATGCATGCAAAAAAACAAAGAACAGATAAAGAATGCCTTAATTACAGAACCATCTAGGCATAACAATGAAGAGAACAAAGACCAATTACTAAACCATGAAGAAGAAGGGCACAAAAAAAAACTGCAACGGAGACTTATCTCTAAAAAAATATATACCAATCAAACTATTCCTACAGGTGACTAACCTGGATAGAGGTCAAGCAATGTGCAGCCCTAATTGCCCGTGACACAAGTACTGAACCAAATCTGTAAGACATGCATAAAGACACTCCATCGTTAGTTTCCTGTTATATTCCCTTTCAAAAATTGAGAAAATGTAATAACACTTACGTTTCCTTTTCGAGAGAATACACACGAAGTTCATACATCACTTGGTGTGCTGTGACTGGATGCCGAGTAGGGGAAGTTGCAAGCCCTGAATCTTGTTGGACCAGAGTTTGCAAACCAGGGTCTGCCTCAGCATGAGGAATAACACATGCAACACAAGCTGCTAAATATCTCCCACATGGCGAAAAATGGGCTCCCATCTCACTGCAAAGATAAACCACATAATGTAATAAAAATTAAATATTATTTAGCATCATGAGTATATTAAGGAGAAAATGTACCTGCAAAGAACAGCGTGATGTATTGTTAATCGGCACTTGTCGGACCTTAGTATTGCACATGGGTCTTTGATGTCATGTGCCCACACTCTAAGTTTGACAGTACAAGGCAACTCTGCAGCAGCAATCGAAGAAGCCAGTTCAGAGGGGAGTCTGTTTACCACAGGCTGAGCATCAGTTCCAGCTTCCTGTTGCGCGTTACGAGAGGCAAGACCTCCCGCTAAACCAGATCCTGCGAAGCGGGCTCGGTCTCTTGCAGAAACCCCATATAAGTTAACACCACCAGGAATTTCTAGTGACGCCACGCAGCCTCTAGACTGGCTGTGGATGAGTGAGATGCTGAAGAAGAACCTGTATGAGGAGGAGCTGTGCCACTACTACCAGTGGGAAGAACACCAGCCTGGCTTTGAGCCATCAACCACCCTTGTAGAAAAGGTACCTCCCACGAAACTCTGTCTCTTGAGTGAAACAATTGCTGAAACTGTCCAAACTCAAGTAAATCTGATTGACTTGACACTTGCCTTGGAATTCTATTTCCTCCTCCAACAGGTTGTGCTTCATCTATATCCATAGCATCAACGGCAGTGGTCGAAGTTCTAGCTCTAGCTTGGGAGTTTCTGGGACAAGATCACCGGAAACAGCCAAGGGAAGAGGAGGAGGAGTAGACATTGTTCTGCTGCCGCCGTGTTCTACTGAACTCTGATTACTCTGAAACCTTAATTGCGCACTCCTTGGACCAGTAGCAGCAGTAGAATATTGGATTCTTGGATTCTTGGATCATCAGGAGAGTATGAAGGCAAAAGCAAGTACGGTAATGGCACAAGTGGCAGCTCCGCTGCCATACTGGTATGACTGCCACCACTCTGCGTGTTGGTGAAGAAAATAGCAGGAGGTGGATATCGCAAATAGCCTGGAGATGTTGCTCTAGTCATTGCGGAATCTGATGAATCAATGTCAGTCACCTGCCATTTTGTAGTTAAAAGAGTAAGCCCACAAAGTGGCAGAAGAACAATGACACAATCCTCAATATGTTAGCTCTCACCTCTGCAGTCAAGAGAAGAGGAACCCCATGTGGATGAAAGTGTACAGCTCTCAGGGAACGCCTCGTCTTCAAGACAATCGCTGGTGTTGCGTCCTCCCCTGTCTTATTGTAATGCCATATGTGCAACTTCAAAAGAAAAAATAATTAATCAAACTTTAAGAGACCTTTAGAGCAGATTAAAAGGCAATAAAATACCTTATGACCAGATGCAACGGCAAGTATATCACCTTCAGCGTGGAAAGCTATGGAAGCAATAGGTCGATCTGTTTAGGGAAAAGAATAAGAGGACGTTAGCTGATTATATGCAACAAAAAAAAAACAAAAAAGAAAAAAAACAAAATGCTTAGCACTTACAGAAATCATGAGATCTAATACACTCGGAAGTTATTGCATTCCACAAGCGCACCTCATGATCTAAACTTCCACTAGCAACTATTTCTGAGTGGCGTGGGTGGAATCTGACCTGCAGGAACTCAATTACATTAGATACTAAAGCAGTAGTCTACAGAAACTTAAATCATTGCAAAAAAGATAGAAAAGTTGACACCTATCATCCAGACCTACATAACCAATGAGGCAGTGACAAGACAATAGAGCCACCAAAATTCATTTCAATTAGGTAATATAGTTATGGTCAAGTACAGCTCTACCTAGTAACCATGTGTAGTCATAAATTAAATAAGATAGAAGTCTCTAACTCACCACCCAGGGTGTCCTCCGATGGCCGCTCAGAACTTTTAAGCATTTTCCAGTCTCACAATCAATCATCTTAACAGTGTGGTCACCACTACAAGATATAGTAAATCTCATTAGCAAATCTGGAAAAGATTCATAGTAGTACAACAAATAATACTTACTGAGTAGAAGCAAGAGTTCTTCCATCAGAACTAAAGCTGCTGCAATAGTTGACCTTGGAGGAGGCACAAGAGGACAGTAGTCAGCAGATAAATGCTGCAATGACTCTGCCTCAACCCTACATACAAAAAAAGTAATCAACATAAACTAATCTTCACTTTTGCGATAAAGAAAGCTTGAATAGACGATGAAAGCAAGGTACCATGAAATAAGATTATGTCTCTGCTCGCTCACAGTTTCGCTACTGGTTCCGCAGGGTGAATCAGAAGTATCACATCGCCTAACGCCCCATCGTTTCCGTGGCACAGACTTTGTTTTAGGTGAAATCTCTCTCTGAACCAGCAACCTGAAGACGCTCCTAGACCTGAAAACAATCATATACTCAAACCAGATCCAACCAGATCAGAAGCTAAAAGAATAAATTTATCTAGTTCAAGATTCATTTCCAAGCAAAACTACCGTTTAAAATGCTGAGAGACTAATCATGATTCATCTATAGTGCCAAATCTGATACTACATAAGATCTGTCTCCTCTAAAAATAATTGCATAATCTGAATATTCCTATATAAGCCTTGTAAGTAGCTGATCTAAGCTCTGGATCTCTAAGTCGTCCGAAGTATCCATAATTCCGATGCAGAGAAAGGGTTCTACTTCAATTCCATAATAATAAAGAAAGCTCTGACCTTTGGCGAGCCACTGGTTTTGGTGAAGGAACCAGCGGCGGAGGAGGAGGAGGTTGATCGTGTGACCAGATGGATTCTGTCATTTCGAAATTCATGTGAATTATCTATGTGACATTCGAATCCATTAGATGCGAAATCTGAGATCTTTGTGGAAAGCGACGCCCAAATCCCCGATCTAAATTTTCAGAATTTTCCTCGCCGGCGGCTCGTGCCCTGTGGCGATGGGGGTTTGATTTATCGATGAAGCGCGATGAAGAAAAAAAACCTAAAGGGAAAAGACAGGATGCCTCCTTGTCTGAGGAAGGTCTGGTAATAAACGTTTTTTTTTTGCCCAGCTCTTTGATTATCTAGACACATATTTCTGTTTTTTAAATAATACCCCTATATTTTCTAATGTTTGAAATGAATACCTTAGTATTGTTAAGTGGCTAAAACGTACAAAACGATATTCTCTGGATACATACAAAGTTACACGATTGAACAACTGGATTAAACGATAAAAATCTAGCAAATACAAATAATTTTAAAATGGTTACACATCGTGTGAATTTCTTATTTAAGAAATACAATTTGTAAGTAAAACCAAACCTATCAAGTGTTTGTGACAGGAATTATGGTTAATTCCGGTTTGGATATTTCATTTATGCATTTTGGTTTAGCTTTCTGGTTTAGCTTTGGTTTAGTAAACATTATATGTAAATGTTTATCATTTGGGAATAATCAATCAAACATTAAAACAATCTTCTTAAACCCTAACTCTCTCTATCATCATGTTCATCATCATTCACCATTGAATCTCTGTTCTTCGGGATGATCCTTCTTCCTTCGTGGTCGTCTTCTAGGCTTTGATTCTCCGATCTCCGGGTTCTCGGTGAACCTCTGGATTGGGTTTATCTATCATTACTTGTTTTCCTGTCTCAGTGTTACACAAACCTTTATATAGACCATGATCCACGGCACTGACACAAAGTTGTCGTTAACGATTGATTGATCCATAGTCTACGAACGATTGAACATAAGTATATAACATCTAAAAGTTCATAATGGTTAAATTTTGCGGATGTAATAGCAATGAAAGTTATTATAATGTTAGTTGGTAATAAATATATCTTACAGAGGCATTATGAAAAATATTGATATTTCAAAATAAATTAGAAAAATAATTATATATGCTAGAAATGATAAAAAAAGGAGTCTGGGATAAAAACCTTGAGCTCCACCATCTTCTGTTCTTCCTCTAGCTGCGCCGCTTTTTCTCACTCTCTTTGCGTCATTCAGGTTTGTTTCCATCTTCTTTGGAGAAATTAATTGGAAAGATTCCTTCCTCTCTTTCGTTCTGCTGTAGAAACTCCACATAGATCAGTAGGGATCCAATTGGTTTTGATATTTAGGTAACGGAACTTAGATTATGCAATCTATGGTTAACTCTAATTTCTTCTAGGGGGGGACTTGTCTTCGTGTAGTTTGCACGCCCTCTCACAGCCAGTTCGCGTTAGGGGCTTCTGATTAACTACTCATAGGGTTCTTCTGATTGGTTCTCGTTTTAAGCAGGAGCAGTCACAATGTCGCGGAACAAGGGTTTGGCGGAGCAGGATCTTAGTAAATTGGATGTAACTGTGCTTCATCCTCTGTCTCCTGAAGTCATTTCTCGCCAGGCTACTATCAACATAGGTAACTTCTGTTGATGTCAAAGAAGCTAACCATTGTGACAAACTGACAATAGTTGAATCTAAAGGCATATATAATGTTCTGTCTCAGGAACCATTGGACACGTCGCTCATGGAAAGTCCACTGTCGTGAAAGCTATATCTGGTGTGCAGGTAATTTTACTATGCCTTTTTCACTTTGGTAACAGTTCATTAACCATGAGTGATTTGAATCTGTGCTATATTTTGTTACTAGAGCAGTTGATTGATTAGGCAGCATGGAGGACTCACATGTAGCATTTGTATTATTTTCTGTACTTGTGCAGACTGTCCGTTTTAAGAATGAACTGGAGCGTAATATCACTATTAAGCTTGGATATGCAAATGCCAAGATTTACAAATGTGAAGATGAGAAATGTCCCAGACCGATGTGCTACAAGTGAGTTTTTGGCTTGCAATAGTCATCGAATAATAAGGTTGTGTTGTGTTGGAGGGTCTTAACAATGCATCTGTTATTCTAGGGCATATGGAAGTGGAAAGGAAGACAACCCACTTTGTGATGTCCCTGGATTGAGAACTCCAAGATGAAACTACTGAGGCACGTGTCATTCGTTGATTGCCCGGTATGATGAGCTTTATGGTTCTCTTAATTCTTCTTCAAGTGTTTTTTTTTTTTCAAACTATGGTATAACCATTATTATCCTATGCAATGATCTGTTTGTTTTATTGCATCTTACGGATGTTTTTTGGTCTCGAGACTTATTGGGTGGAGGATTTAGAGAGGCGAGGGTTGATGATGATCTTCTTGTTCTATTCTTCAGGGACACGATATTCTCATGGCGACTATGCTCAACGGAGCAGCCATCATGGACGGTGCACTGCTTCTCATCGCTGCAAATGAAAGCTGTCCGCAACCACAAACATCCGAACATCTCGCCGCTGTCGAAATTATGCAGCTCAAGCATATCATAATCCTTCAGAACAAGATTGATCTTATACAAGAGAACGTTGCCATTAACCAGCACGAGGCCATTCAGAAATTTATAATGGTTCGAGTTTCTTATCTCTTGTTGCATCGGCTAAGGAATAGAGTTTGGGGGATTCGGTACTAATATTTTATCACATCATGTTTGCAGAACACTGTCGCAGATGGGGCCCCAATAGTCCCTGTATCAGCCCAACTGAAATACAACATCGATGTTGTATGCGAGTACATTGTCAAGAAGATCCCAATCCCCAAGAGGAATTTCATTTCACCGCCAAATATGATAGTGATTCGGTCTTTTGATGTCAACAAGCCCGGGTTTGAGGTTGATGAGATTAAAGGTGGAGTTGCAGGTGGAAGTATCCTACGGGTATCTCTCTCTCTTAATCCTCAACTACAACTTGCTTGTGTCAGTATATCCCATTGTGTCTCTAACTACTTTTTATATTTTTTTGTAGGGTGTTTTGAAAGTGAACCAGTTAATTGAGATCCGACCTGGAATCGTTGTGAAAGACGAGCGTGGCAACCCGAAATGTACACCAATATACTCCCGCATTATTTCACTATACGCGGAGCAGAACGAGCTTCAGTACGCAGTGCCTGGAGGTCTAATTGGAGTAGGAACAACGATGGACCCAACTCTTACTCGTGCTGATCGTTTGGTTGGTCAAGTCCTTGGTGAAATAGGCTCCCTTCCTGATGTCTTTGTTGAACTCGAGGTATAAACAACAAACTCTAAATGTAATACTTCATAGTCTTAAAGCCTTCTCTTAAAAAAACTCTTGTTAGGTGAACTTCTTTCTTCTACGGAGACTGTTGGGAGTGAGAATAAGGGATCGGAGAAACAAGGGAAAGTGACAAAGCTAACGAAGGGAGAGATTCTGATGCTCAACATTGGTTCCATGTCGACTGGAGCCAAAGTTGTAGGAGTAAAGAACGATCTGGCTAAGCTGCAACTCACTGCTCCTGTTTGCACGAGCAAAGGAGAGAAAGTGGCACTGAGCAGGCGTGTGGAAAAGCATTGGCGTTTGATTGGTTGGGGTCAGATTCAAGCTGGAACCACCATTGAAGTGCCTCCCTCACCTTTCTGAGCTTGAAATTTTTTATTTAACCCTCAAAAAGATAATAAAACTCTTTCTTGTTCATGTGGGGATTTTTTGAAAGAGTACCTATTAGTTTACTCTGTTTCTGTGTGTGTTTTTTTTTTCTTAGTAGGGATTATTGGTTGTTGTATTTTTATGGATTTGAAAATCTGAACTAAATCTAGTGTTATTGGTTCTATGATTTTCAAATATGTATTAAAATCATGTGTTATTGGTTTAATGATTCATAAATTCTATATCAAATCAAGTGTTATTTAATCGCACGGATTTACTAATATATTTGATTCTTATAATGAATTTGAATGGATTTGCTTGGATTTGCTAGGATTTTTCTGTTAAAAATACAAAGACTCAAATCCGAGGGAAAACCTCTGGATTTGTATATTTTACTTGGATTTATAAATACTATATGGATTTTTAAATCAATAAACAATATATAAACCAATAACACCCACTTATTAATTTTTGTTATCATGTTTTTACTGGGTGCAATTACCCAATTTTTTTTAATTAACAAAAAATATAGAGCATGGTTCAATTTGTGGACCAACCCTTGTAGACCGGATTGGTTTGTTCGGTTAAATCAGATGAATTTTTTTTTATTTTTTATTTTTTTGGCTTCTCCACTCTATAAACCCTATTAGAAAAGCAGATTCAGAAGAAAAAAATCACCAGATTTCTCTTCGATTCATCTTCTTTGGCTGTTCTCGAACAGTGATGGCTGAGAGAGTGAGTGAGGAATCAGGGTCTAATAATGTGGAGATGCTGAGAAGTCTCTGAAAGAGAAAGGGAACGAGTTTTTCAAAGCTGGGAACTATCTTAAAGCCGCAGCTCTCTACACTCAGGCCATCAAGCTCGATCCTTCTAACGCTACTCTTTACAGGCACGTGTTCCCTAGATTATACTTTTATTGTCTTTTCTTTGTTCTAACAGTTTTACGATTCCTATTGAGTTTCGATCAAAATGATAACTTCCTCCATATTTGCGAATCTTAATGTTGAACTCTGATTGGTTTCCTTCAATCTGAGCTTAGTTCTTAAAAGATCTGATTTTTTTTATTCTCTTGTGACATGTTAGACCTTAAGAAGATTGTTTAACGTTTCGCTTATATTCAGAAGCTCAATTGTGATTTGTAATATTAAAGTTGAGGTCTTTATTAAGGTTATGTGAAATGTTGCTCAGATTAGATCGCTGAGCAGATTTTAAAATGTTGTTGAACTTTTTTCTTTACCCGGTGGTGCAGTAACCGAGCTGCTGCCTTCTTGAGTCTAGTTAAGCTTAGCAAAGCCTTGGCTGATGCTGAGACAACCATCAAACTCAACCCTCAATGGGAGAAGGTAATATATTCAGACAAGAAGAGATTGTTGCTCCTCTGTTTCTGTAATATCATTTTGTAGTTCTAACAAGTGGATTTTACGAATCTATCTTTTTTTTCAGGGCTACTTCAGGAAAGGCTCTGTGCTTGAAGCCATGGAGAAATATGATGATGTAAACCTTTTTCTCTTGTTTCTTTTCCTTTTGATTACAAAAGCTGTAATCATAAATATTTAAATCGCTTTGATGATTGCGACAGGCCTTGGCTGCGTTTGAAATGGCTCTACAGTACAACCCACAGAGCGCAGAAGTTTCAAGGAAGATCAAGAGGCTCGGTCAGCTGCAGAAGGAGAAACAGAGAGCTCAAGAACTCGAGAGTTTGAGGTCTAATGTCAACATGGCCAAGCATCTTGACAGCTTTAAATCTGAATTGGTTTGTTTTCTCTTGAAAAAATCATTGAAAACCTTTCTCCCTGCTTCTGAATTGTCTCTCATACACTTGCAGTCTGCAAACTATGGAGCTGAAGAGGGTTGGAAAGAGATGTTCTCTTTTCTTGTCGAGACCATGGAAACAGCTGTGAAAGCGTGGCACGAGACATCTAAAGTGGATACTAGAGTCTATTTCCTTCTTGACAAAGAGAAAACACAAACCGATAAGTTCGCACCAGCAGTCAACATCGATAAGGTATTAAAGAAGGGCATGAGAGAAAGAAAAAAAACAACACGAGCTCTTCTTGTCTGTCTGCTAACACTATCTGTTCCTTGACAGGCTTTTGAGTCTCCACACACACACAGTAACTGCTTTACGTATCTGAGGCAATACGCTGAAGAGTCCTTTTCCAAAGCTGCTTGCTTAGTGACATCAAAAAGTAGCATATCCTACCCCCACAGGTGAATCAAATCTGTCTCTTTTTCTTGCTCGCTAAAGTCTGTTTAATATTATGGACTGATAGTGATGATTAAATCTTGTGGCTCCCAGGTGTGGAAAGGTCAAGGCTCAAGGAAGTGGAAGCTCGGACAAAACGATGGAATCTTTGTTCAGTTTGAATCTCCGTCTATTCGAAATGTTTGGTTCATTCCTAGCTCGAAAGAAAAGGGGCAAACCTTATGCAGGTTCTTTCTCTCTCTCACACACACTTATCCTCTTCTTGGTTTTGCAATGAGCTTTGTGAATTCTATCAAGTACCATGACTTCACTTCACACAAGCTTTTGTAACTTAACTCCAGAGGTTAAATAGTTTTGAACTGATTTGGGGGTTTGATTTCAGGGATCCTCAAGCTCTAGATATCGGTGCACATGAGATTCTCCCTCGCATCTTCAAGGAAGTATCGAAGAGCTCGTAGTGCATTGTTTTATTGCAGTTTGATTCTCTACTCTCTATCCAGTTTTTGATCAATACTGAAGAAAAAAAAGGAGTTCTTGTGTGTTTGTGCTACTCAGACAACCACCCACCTGTGTTGTTTCTTGTTTAAGAGCTTTTTGTTTTATGTCTTGAAGTGTGAAAATCCATGTTAACGTCCAATATTCATCATTGACATCAACACAACCGTATGGTTTGTTAAGTTTTAGGTAGAAATGCTTGATTCTTGTGAAAGCTACCATGAACAATATTTTTCACTAATGGCCCTATGTAGCCCAACAAATTAAATTAGTTAGCCCAGATTAGTTTGTTTGAGAGATAAGAGCCCAATAAAGTAAATAGCTGGTCTGAGATTTGTGAAAATAGAGGATTCGGCCACACTCCACTCCACCGACGACAACCGACAGGGTAGCTATCAATTTGACTCCATTTCATTTGAATTATCCCAAACCCATTATCTAATCCTCTCTTATTTTTAGACTAGTAAAACAATAATTATATTTTTTGTAACAACCGAATAAATTTAGTCATGTTTTAAGAACAAAAAACATCAATATTTTGAAATTTTCTCGTTATTAAATCATCTATCTATATGGAAAAACACTTGTGCCCTCATACGTACGCATGAACCCATAAAGTATTGAATCAAATATTAATGAGGATTTGGTGGGAATTGATTTGGTAGCACGTCCTAGAATGTAGCTTTCGGAATCAGGCAAACACATTTAAACATTTCTTCTCTTAAAATAGAAAATTAAAATCTGTTTGGTAAAAAAGCATTTCCATTGGAAATTTTCATAATGAATAAAAGAAAAGAAACGATAAGACATTATTATTTGAATAAATAAATAATTTGAATATTGAAAAATCCATCCACTAATATATAAATGCTTTCGGATATTCAAAGTGGTGAAAACCTGGTAATGAAGGAGATTAGAAAACAAAATAATAAATAAACGCGTCACTCTCTCTCTCTCTCTCTCTCTCCTAAACCCTTTCGCATCTCGCTTTCAATTTGATCTCCAATTTCTCCGAGACTTAGATCCAGAGCATAATCTTTGCATTGTTCATCTCTTAACCTCTTATCGGAACCGACTCAGAGTACGCGATCGATTATTGACTCGGCGAGACATGGGAGGTGCGGCTTCGACGCCGCGAAGTACCGGTGGTGACGATGTTTCGGTGGAGGAGTACCTCATTGCGACTTTCGTCGGGGAGAAATCGTTTCCCTTGGCGTCTGATGTCTGGAACAAGCTGCTTGAGCTTCCCTTGAGATCTCGGTGGCCCCGTGATCGCGTTCACCAAGCCTGTCAACTCTTCGGTTAGTCAAAATCTGTTGAAACTCTAGTGTTAGAGTGTGATTGGTTAGTTAGGATTAGAAAGGATGAGACTATGCGCAAACGAATTGGATGTTAATGACGGCCTTAGTGATAATCTTAAGTTTGATTATCATTTTTTTTTGTCTTTGTTGTCGTGCAGCACAGAGCAATGGAAACACTAGGCACCTGGCGAAACTATTGATTCATCTGTCGTGGTGTTTGCAAGAGCTTCTCCAAGCTTCTTCTGATGATGATGATGATGATGCTCACTCTTCTCTCTATAAGAAAGCTCTTAACGCAACCTATATTTCATCCCTCTTTTTGAAGCATTTGATTGAGAATGGCAAAAGTGAGGAGTTGCATCTCTCTCTCGACGAATCTGAGCCTGTTCCTCATGGCTTTGTAATGGGTAATTATTCTCTTTATTAGCTCTCTTTACAGCATTAAGGCAACTCTTTAACTGGATTCAGATGGCTTATTGAGAGTGTATTAATGGTAATGGCAGATCAAGATATCCAGAATTTTGTCATGCGTAGTTTTGTTGAGCTTCATTGGATCAACCGAAGTGAGGTATGCCATACTTATTCTATTATTATTTATAATGATGATCAATTTACGTATCAAATGTCCCATTCTCCTGATTTTCATCATTTATTTGGCAAGTCCCAACTCGTATGTTCTACATCAGGAACTTCTCAACTTCATGGTTGTTGCAATGTCGACTCAGCTTCTCTCCGGACCATCACCTGGACCAAAAGATGCCAACCCTTTTCTTGATGCAGCAATGGCTCAGGTAACATCTTCATTAGTTTTTCCCATCGTTTGCATAGGTTTTGGGCCCCTACCAATTTACGTTCTTTCTTTTGCTTCATCATTTTTAGGAAAAGTCTATAGTTTGTATGGCTGTGAGAAGGTTGCTACTTAATTATATTTCCCGAAACCATACTCCGAATGCAAAAACCTATTTATATTCTGATGGAGATTCACCAGGCATCTTGGAAAGAGTTGGTTCTGCAGCTGGTAGGTGTTCGTGTTACTTCATTTCATTATGTTTGTCTTATTCTCGTCCACGTTGACCCTTTTCTACTACTGCCTTTCCGTTCATTATGTTTTCCTGCTTAGATTTTGAATCATTATATATATTCATGAACACTTTTCTTTTGCACATGCAGCGACATTTGTGCTCTTGCCTTTGAACTATCTTGTAAATAATACTGGTGACGGATCTAAATATCCACTAGCAGAGTCCAGCCTTCATGTTTTGCTTATCCTCATTCACTACCAGAAGTCGATCTTGAGTGATGAGTCCATGACGGATAAAAGTGATGACAGTGCTACTTCAGAATCAGTCTCTAAAGTTCATGTATTTTCCTCTGGCAATACTTTTACCAAGGCTCTGGCAAATGCTAGAGATGTAGAATGTGAGTTTTTTTTTGTTCTTCATCTTCTGACTAGGGTGAGTCACATGTGTATGTCTAAACTGTTACCTTGGTTGCAGTTGACCGCTCAGATTTGGAGGGAAATGCCTACTCTGGTCCACATGTTCGGATACCATTTGCTTCGTTATTTGATACTCTTTGCATGTAAGTTGTATTCTCTTCTTAAAAAATTGTATTTTCTTGAGGTTTTTCTCTACTGTAACCTGTTGTTTTCATAGAGATTTATCCTGTATAAGAAGTCTTTATTCAATAAGTTCTTTGCTAATGGGTAATAACGCAATCTGGCAATATAGGTGTTTGTCTGATGAGGGAGCTGTCTTGCTCCTCTACTCATTGTTGCAAGGGAACTCCTACTTCAAGGAGTATGTTTGGTGCGAACTGATAGGATACTATGGTATGATTCATAAACTCCAGTATTTTTCTGTTTCATTTATTTTGTTCCATTATCCTCAAAAGTAGAAATTCATACTTCGATATTGTTTCATGTGTTGAAGTAAAGTCCTTGTGGTTTCATATTAGTGATCTATGGTATAAAAATATGTATTTTGATGGACAGTTGATGCCCATTCTGGAAACGCTGTATAAACGCTTCGAGGAGAACATCATCCAATCAAATATACATGATGCTAATTGTACTTCTCATACTTAGCCAGGATTCATCATTTAACTCAAGCATTCACAAGATGGTATGTGTTGTTATCTGTTGTAGGATTGGAATGATATTTCTCAACTTCGTATCTTTCTGATCACGTTTCATTTGAATAGATACTTCCTAGCGTTCCATGGTACAAGGAGCATCTCCTTCATCAGACGTCTCTCTTGTTTCCTTAATGGTCATTATTCTCATCAGAACAGTGCAGCACAACCTTTCTAAACTGCGGGTATAGCTTTACATTCATGTATTAGCAACGACAACTGTTTCAATTTGTACTTAATTGTTTAACCGTTCGGGTAGGTTCAAACCTTATAAGAGTGTGATCAAGTTGATAGGCATGTATCAAACTGGAACCTGCAACTTATTTGGAGATGCATCATAAAATGAGCACCGAAGATATAAATTACTTTCCGTTTAGGCTTGGTGGTGTTATGCATTATGTATAGAAGGCCATTTGTTTGGAAATTTGGATTGTGGTGCATGTTGTGACAAATTTTTGTTTCTTGGGGGTTTACAGGATGTGTATCTGCAGACCACATGCCTTGCAACCTTGGCTAACATGGCACCTCATGCCCATCATCTTAGTGCATATGCTTCACAGAGGCTTGTCAGTCTCTTCTACATGCTTTCTCGAAAGTATGCAACTAATTCCTCGTCCTTATGACTTTTCATATTTTATATATTCGTCTTGTACAGAACGATGCTCATCATGGATCCTTTAGAACTGACCATGATTTTTTAATTAACAGGTATAACACAGTTATCAGACTTGACAGGTGATAAGCTGCAAAGTATCAAAATAAGCTTGTCAGGAGAGGATGATAGCGTTTCAGAAGATCTGGTAAGGCATAGTTAGTTCAGGCACACAATACATTGCAGTGAATCATTGTTATCCTTGTGGTTTATATTTGTAAATTGTATTTTTGCCAACTTGCAGGCAGCAGAGTTGCAAATCTTTACTGATTTCTTGAGACTTGTCCTTGATATATTAAATGCAATTTTGACGTACGCGTTGCCTAGGAATCCCGAGGTCACAATGTCAATTTTTTTACTTAGCAGCATGAATCATATGTTCTTTTTCCATACTACATTCTCTGAATCAGTTTCTGTTTCTGGTTTATGCAGATTGTCTATGCAATCATGCATCGGCAGGAAGTGTTCCAACCTTTCAAGAATCATCCGCGATTTCATGAGCTAGTCGAAAATTTTACACCGTACAAACAAACCCATAAGCTTTAAATTCTTTATAACTTTAGATAGAACAGAGTATCTGATTGATCCATCTGTCTCTCACTTGCTTAACCAAATTATCATTTTATCTATTTAGGTGTTAGACTTTTTCAATAGCCGCATGGACACTCAAAGATCGGATCGAGAATGGTCAGTGCAGAAAGTTCTTCAGTTCATCATCGACAATTGTCGGTCTTGGCGAGGCGAAGGCATGAAGGTAAACAAACTCTGTTAACACTTGCATATGTCACTGATATAGTATTCTTTTCACTACAATTCTTAAAGCTCATTGTTCACTATTATGAATGCAGATGTTTACTCAACTACACTTCTCGTATGAACAAGAGAGTCACCCAGAAGAGTTCTTCATTCCATACGTCTGGCAACTAGCTTTATCCCGATGGTAACACTCTTTCATCACTATATAAAAGAAGAACACCCATCTCATTCCTCTTTAACCTTTCTCATTGTTCGCAGCGGATTCAGTTTTAATCCGGACGCCATCAACTTATTCCAGTACCACACCAAGTTGAAGTAAGTACCATCGAAACAAATTGTGTTAATTCAATATATGAAACTTATTAGCCTATCCAAGTTTTGACATGACCTCTGCTTCGGTGCGTTTTTGCTTGCAGGAACAAATAGAAGACGGAAAGAGACGAAGTGGAAGAAGGGGAAGAGAGAAAGTAAAGAGTTGATCGAGCAGAGAATCGTCTTCGATCCATAGTACATTCCGATGTGGGTGGGTGGGTGGGGGTATGTATATATTCATACGGTTAAGGGTTCAAATAAGATAAAATGTTGACGTAATTATTCTCCAAAAAATTACTTTTTCAAACATTGTAGGTTTTCGGTACATTAATAGTATACTCTCTCTTGATGTGTAATAACAAATGACGTTTCGGTCTGAACGTAATGCCCTTTTAACACACATGAAGCTTTTACCGATCGAGATTCCGACGAGGATGACGATATCCTCGGAACCGTAACGGGAAACTCATGAATCTCATCGATCCATGGATTATTAGTCTTCTCCTTGGAGGGATCAATACTTCTCAAAGCTCTACAAACCGCACTATTACACTTGAAACCTGACCCAAACCAATCTGCCAAGTCTTACCTCCTCTCTTAATTAATCCTTCCTTTAGCTTCACTATAACCAAGCTCATACCAAACCGAGCTACTCGAAGTGTTCCCAAACCTGTTCAAAGTCATCCTCGATGGCTCCATCTGCCACTCGGAAAGATCCAAATTTTTCTGAATCTCATCGAGCACCGCTCTTCCTCCTGCGTGGATGCAAAAATGCTCGAGAGCTAGCTTGATGTCAGAAACATAAGGCTTGATTCTGTTGACTTTAACACTCTTCGAGCCGCGAGTGTCGCAAAAGTTAGAAGTTGTTCGGACATTGGTAGGACTAGCGGTCCAAGCGTGGTAATGTTCGTTTTGAGAGCGAGACACCGATTTTGTTGTTGTTGTTGTTGTTGTTCGTGTCTTCGCGATGGTAAGCGCTGTTGAAGGCGTTGTCGTCAGCTCCTTTGTGGCCTTGTGGGTACTGATAGTGTGGAGTAGTTGATACTTTGAGAGGCGGCGGTCGGAGGAGCGGTTGGAGAGGAGAACGTAAATATAATGAAACTCGTTAAACAACATGCATGCATTTTATAATTTACGTGAAATATATGCCACCATATACAGTATGTGAGATTTTACATGCGTATATTTAGTTTTGAATTTTTCTCAAAATCTATGTGTTAAAAACCTCCTACAAAAATATTTAATTTTTCGGTAATGTTCTATATATTGAAGCATATAATCTTTAGTGATGTTTTAAAATTTCTAAATTCATTCTATATTTGTATTAATGTATATTAAACTCTCTTTCATTGTACATGACTACACGGGCATCGTTTTAATTTTTAGTCAATTAATTTAGTAAAATTTCGTAATAATCCATAAATTGGTGGATTAACCACTATAAAATCGTTATTTTATAGAGAAACAGAGACAACAAAGTTCCAAACTACTTTGAACTTCATCATATGTTAGTGAATGATGCAAATATGCATTAAAAATATTTTCATATTTTTGAATTTTTTTAAAAATCTATGTGTTTAACCCATAGAAGTTAATCTTCGGTAAATGCTCTATATATTGAAGCCAACGGTCTTTAGTGTTGTTTTAAAATTTCTAAACATATTTTACATTTGTATTAATGTACATTAAACTCACTTTCATGGTACATGAGCATCGTTTTAATTTCTTATCAATTTATTCAGCAAAACTTCATAACACTCCCTAAATTGGTGGACTAACCACTATAAAATCACTACTCTCTAGAAAAACGGAGACAACAAAGGTTCCAAACCTCTTTGACCTTCATCATATGTTAGTGAATGATGCAACTATGCATTAAAACAATATTTTTATATTTTTGATTTTTTCTCAAAATCTACGAAAATATTTAGTTTTTCGGAAAATGCTCTATATACTAAAGTCTATGATTTTTAGTGTTTTTTTAAAATTTATAAACACATTCTACAATTGTATAATATATATTAAACTCTCTTTCATCCTAAATGGACATCGTTTTAATTTTTTGTCAATTAATTTAGCAAAACTTCATAACACTATCTAAATTGGTGGACTAACCACTATAAAATTGATTGCTATTTTCTTGAGAAACGGAGACAACAAATGTTCCAAACCACTTTGAGCTTCATCATATGTTTGTGAAGGATACAAATATGCATTAACACATTATTTTCATATTTTTGAATTTTTTTTTCAAAATTTGTATGTTAACCCCAACGAAAATATTTAGTTTTTCGGAAAATGTTCTATATACTGAAGCCTATGATCTTTAGTTTTTGTTTAAAATTTCTAAACACATTCTACATTTGTATTAATGTATATTAAACTCTCTTACATTGTACACGGGCATCTTTTTAATTTTATGTCAATTAATATAGTAAACTTTTGTAATACTCCCTAAATTGGTGGTATAACCACTATAAAATTGTTATTTTTAGAGAACGGAGACAACAAAAGTTCCAAACCACTTTGGCATTCATCATATGTTATTGAAGGATCCAAACATGGATTAAAACAATATTTTCATATTTTTTAATTTTTTTCAAAATCTATGTGTTAACCCCTACGAAATATTAAATTTTTCGGTAAATGCTATATATACTGAAGCCTATGATCTTTATTGTTGTTTAAAAATATCTAAACACATTCTACATTTGTATTAATGTATATTAAACTATCTTTCATGGTACATGAGCATCGTTTTAATTTCTTATTAATTAAATTAGCAAAACTTCATAACACTCCCTATATTGGTGGACTAACCACTACAAAATCGCTATTCTCTAAAAAAACGAAGAAAAAAAGGTTCCAAACATCTTTGACCTTCATCATATGTTAGTGAATGATGCAACTATGCCTTAAAACATATTTTCATATTTTGAATTTTCTCAAAATCTACGAGAAGATTTAATTTTTCGGTAAATGCTCAATATACTAAAGGCTATGATCTTTAGTGTTGTCTTAAAATTTCTAAACACATTCTACATTTATATTAATGTATATTAAACTCTCTTTCATACTACATAGACATCGTTTTAATTTTTTTCAATTAAGTTAGCAAAACTTCATAACACTCCCCAAATTGATGGACTAATCGCTATTCTCTTGAGAAACGGACACAGCAAAAGTTTCAAACCACTTTGACCTTCATCATATGTTAGTGAATGATGCAACTATAAATAAAACAGTATTTCATATTTTTTGAATTTTTCTCAAAATCTATGTGTTAACCCCTACGAAATATTTAGTTTTTCGGAAAATGTTATATATACTAAGCCAACGATCTTTAGTGTTGTTTTAAAATTTCTAAACACATTCTACATTTGTATTAGGTATATTAAACTCTCTTTCATTGTACACGGGCATCGTTTTTATTTTTTTGTCAATTAATTTAGTAAAAGTTTGTAATAATCCCTAAATTGGTGGACTAACCACTATAAAATCGCTATTCTCTAGAAAAACGGAGACAACAAATGTTCCAAACCTCTTTGACCTTCAGCATATGTTATTGAAGGATGAAACTATGCATTAAAACAGTATTTTCAATTTTTCATATTTTTTAATTTTTTTCAAAATCTATGTGTTAACCCCTACGAAATATTGAATTTTACGGTAAATGCTATATATACTAAAGCCTATGATATTTAGTGTTATTTTAAAATTTCTAAACACATTCTACATTTGTATTAATGTATATTAAACTCTCTTTCATTGTACATGGGCATCGTTTTAATTTTATGTCAATTAATATAGTAAAATTTCGTAATACTCCCTAAATTGGTGGACTAAACACTATAAAATCGCTATTTTATAGAGAAACATAGACAACAAAATTTCCAAACCACTTTGATCTTCATCATATGTTAGTGAAGGATCCAAATATGGATTAAAACAGTATTTTAATATTTTTGATTTTTTTCAACATCTATGTGTTAACCCCTACGAAAATATTGATTTTTTTGGTAAATGTTATATATACTGAAGCCTATTATCTTTAGTGTTGTTTTAAAATTTATAAACACATTCTTCATTTGTATTAATGTATATTAAACTCTATTTCATGGTACATGAGTATCGTATTAATTTCTTATCAATTAATTTAGCAAAACTTAATAACACTCCCTAAATTGGTGGATTAACCACTATAAAATCGTTATTCTCTAGAAAATAAAGAAAAAAGGGTTCCAAACCTCTTTGACCTTCATCATATGTTAGTGAAGGATGCAACTATGCATTAAAACAATAATTTTATATTTTTGAATTTTTCTCAAAATCTACGAAAATATTTAGTTTTTCGGTAAATACTCTATATACTAAAACCTATGATCTTTAGTGTTGTTTTAAAATTTCTAAACACATTCTACATTTGTATTAATATATATTAAACTCTCGTTCATGCTACGTAGACATCATTTTAATTTTTTTCAATTAATTTAGCAAACTTTATAACACTCCCCAAATTGGTGAACTATTCACTATAAATCGCTATTCTCTTGAGAACGGACACAAAAGTTCCAAGCCACTTTGACCTTCATCATATGTTAGTGAATGATGCAACTATGAATAAAACAATATTTTCATATTTTTGATTTTTCTCAAAATCTATGTGTTAACCCCTACGAAAATATTTAGTTTTTCGGAAAATGTTCTATATACTAGGCCTATGATCTTTAGTGTTGTTTTAAAATTTTTAAACATATTGTACATTTGTATTAATGTATATTGAACTCTCTTTCATTGTACACGGGCATCGTTTTAATTTTTTGTCAATTAATTTAGTAAATTTCGTAATACTCCCTAAATTGGTGGACTAACCACTATAAAATCGCTATTATCTAGAAAAACGGAGACAACAAAGTTCCAAACCTCTTTGACCTTCAGCATATGTTATTGAAAGATGAAGCTATGCATTAAAACAGTATTTTCATATTTTTGAATTTTTTTCTAAATCTATGTGTTAACCCGTACGAAAATATTGAATTTTTCGGTAAATGCTATATATACTGAAGTCTATGATCTTTAGTGTTGTTTTAAAATTTCTAAACACATTCTACATTTGTATTAATATATTTAAACTCTTTTTTATTGTACATGGGCATCGTTTTAGTTTTATGTCAATTAATATAGTAAAATTTCGTAATACTTCCTAAATTGGTGGAATAACCACTATAAAATCCCAATTTTATAGAGAAACGGAGACAAAAAAAGTTTCAAACCACTTTGAACTTCATCATATGTTAGTGAAGGATCCAAATATGGATTAAAAGAGTATTTTTCATATTTTTGAATTTTTTTCAAAATCTATGTGTTAACCACTATGAAAATATTGAATTTTTGGTAAATGCTATATATACTGAAGCCTATGATCTTTAGTGTTGCTTTAAAATTTTTAAATACATTCTACATTTGTATTAATTTATATTAAACTCTTTTTCATGGTACATGAGCATCGTTTTAATTTCTTATCATTAATTCAGCAAAACTTATAACTTCTATAACACTCCTAAATTGGTGGATTGACTACTATAAAATCGCTATTCTTTAGAAAACAAAGAAAAAAAGGTTCTGAACCTCTTTGACTTTCATCATATGTTAGTGAAGGATGCAACTATGCATTAAAAACAATATTTTCATATTTTAAATTTTATCAAAATCTACGAAATATTTAGTTTTTCGGTAAATGCTCTATATACTAAAGCCTATGATCTTTAGTGTTGTTTTAAAATTTCTAAACACATTCTACATTTGTATTAATGTATATAAACTCTCTTTCATGCTACATAGACATTGTTTTAATTTTTACTTCAATTAATTAGCAAAACTTCATAACACTCTCCAAATTGGTGGACTAATCACTATAAAATCGCTATTCTCTTGAGAAACGGACACAACAAAAGTTCCAAACCACTTTGACCTTCATCATATATTAGTGAAGGATGCAACTATGATTAAAACAGTATTTTCATATTTTTTAATTTTTTCTCAAAATCTATGTGTTAACCCCTAAGAAATATTTTTAGTTTTTTGCTATATACTAAGCCTATGATATTTAGTGTTGTTTTAAAATTTCTAAACACATTCTACATTTGTAATAGTGTATATTAAACTCTCTCATTGTACACGGGTATCGTTTTAGTTTTTTGTCAATTAATTTAGTAAAATTTTGTAATACTCCCTAAATTGATGGACTAACGACTATAAAATCGTTATTCGCTAGAAAAACGGAGACAACAAAGGTTCCAAATCTCTTTGACCTTCAGCATATGTTATTGAAGGATTAAACTATGCATTAAACAGTATTTATATATTTTTGAATTTTTTTCAAAATCTATGTGTTAACCCCTACGAAAATATTCAATTTTTCAGTAAATGCACTATATAGTGAAGCCTATGATTTTTAGTGTTGTTTTAAAATTTCTAAACACATTCTACATTTTTATTAATGTATATTGAACTCTCTTTCATGGTACATGGACATCGTTTTAATTTTTTCAATTAATTTAGTAATACTTCATAAATTCCCTAAATTGGTGGAATAACCACTATAAAATCGTTATTTTAAAGAAATGGAGAGAACAAAAGTTCTAAACCTCTTTGAATAGCATCTTATGTTAGTGCACGATGAAACTATGCATTAAAACAAAAAATTACATTTTTGAATTTTTCTCAAATATATATTGGTTTAACCCTACGAAAATGTTGATTTTTTCGTTAAATGCTTTATATATTAAATTCTACTCTTTAGTTTTAATTAAAAATTTATAACCCGTTATACATTTGTATTAATGTATGCTAAACTCTCTTTCATATTACTTATAGATCGTTCTAAATTTTTAACAATTAATTTAAAAAACTTCATATAGTGCATAAATCAGTAGATATCTACTATAAAATACCTATTATCTAGAGAAACAGACACAACAAAAGTCAAATATTCTTTGACCATCATTATTATAGTACCAGTGTAAGATGCAGCTATGCACAAAATAAGATTGTCATTTTTTGTCTTCTATGAGTTAATACCTTATAAGAATATTAAGTTTTTCGATAATTTCTATATACTGAAGTTTAAACTCTTTAGTGTTTAGGAGTTATGCCAACATTCAGAATAGATATCATGAGCGTCTAGTGGCAGATTCTCGCAAATTTAATTTTAAAGTATGAAGTTCACAAACAATATTTAAGTAAATGATAACTACAAAGACTAATTAGATGCATTCATTACAACAATAAATGCATTTACTTTTTATACTCCCTCTGTTTTTTAATGTTACATATTTTACATTTTTCACATATTTTAATAAATATATTAAATTTGCATATTTTTTTTGTGTTATCTTTGTTCCATAATTTTAAGCCAATAAATTCAGTAAGTGAAATTAAGTTTTTTGAATTTGTAATTAATTAATAAACATGTTCTGAAAATGTAAAAAATAGATCTTAAAACAACTTTTTTTCTAGAATATGTAATATTAATGAACAAAGGGAGTATATGTGTAGAATCAGTGTGTCTTTAAATGCTCTAAGAAAATATTAATGTATTATGTATGTTACCTGGTTCATGATAATTGTTTTGAAGTTAGAATTTTAGTTTACATAAACTATCATTTGTTGCCAATAATATATAAGCTTCATTTTCATGCATTTTAGTATTAACTCAAAACTCTGACCCAAAATGATAGCTTATATTATTGGCAAAAAATGATAGTTTATGTAACTAAAATTCTAACTTCAAAACTAATTATCATGAACCAGGTTACATACATAATACATTCATTATTTTCTTAGAGCATTTAAAGACACACCTGATTCTACACATATACTCCCTTTGTTCATTAATATTACATATTCTAAAAAAAAGTTGTTTTAAAAAGATCTATTTTTTACATTTTCAGAACATGTTTTATTATTAATTACAATTTCAAAAAACTTAATTTCACTTACTGAATTTTTATTGGCTTAAAATTATGGAACAAAGATAAACAAAAAATTATGCAAATTTAATATATTTTATTAAAATATGTGAAAATGTAAAATATGTAACTTAAAAACAGAGGGAGTATAAAAGTAAATGCATTTATTGTTGTAATGAATGCATCTAATTAGTCTCTTGTAGTTATCATTTACTTAAATATATTGTTTGTGAACTTCATACTTTAAAATTAAATTTGCGAGAATCTGCCACTAGACGCTCATGATATCTATTCTGAATGTTGGCATAACTCCTAAACACTAAAGAGTTTAAAACTTCAGTATATAGAAATTATCGAAAAACTTAATATTCTTATAAGGGATTAACTCATAGAAGACAAAAAATGACAATCTTATTTTGTGCATAGCTGCATCTTACACTACTATATAATGATGGTCAAAGAATATTTGAACTTTTGTTGTGTCTGTTTCTCTAGATAATAGGTATTTTATAGTAGATATCTACTGATTTATGCACTATATGAAGTTTTCTTAAATTAATTGTTAAAAATTTAGAACGATCTATAAGTAATATGAAAGAGAGTTTAGCATACATTAATACAAATGTATAACGGGTTATAAATTTTTAATTAAAACTAAAGAGTAGAAGTTTAATATATAAAGCATTAACGAAAAAATCAACATTTTCGTAGGGGTTAAACCATATATATTTTGAGAAAAATTCAAAAATGTAATTTTTTTGTTTTAATGCATAGTTTCATCGTGCACTAACATAAGATGCTATTCAAAGAGGTTTAGAACTTTTGTTCTCTCCATTTCTTTAAAAATAACGATTTTATAGTGGTTATTCCACCAATTTAGGGAATATTATGAAGTATTACTAAATTAATTGAAAAAAATTAAAACGATGTCCATGTACCATGAAAGAGAGTTCAATATACATTAATAAAAATGTAGAATGTTTTAGAAATTTTAAAACAACACTAAAAATCATAGGCTTCACTATATAGTGCATTTACTGAAAATTGAATATTTTCGTAGGGGTTAACACATAGATTTTGAAAAAAATTCAAAAATATATAAATACTGTTTTAATGCATAGTTTTAATCCTTCAATAACATATGCTGAAGGTCAAAGAGATTTGGAACCTTTGTTGTCTCCGTTTTTCTAGCGAATAACGATTTTATAGTCGTTAGTCCATCAATTTAGGGAGTATTACAAAATTTACTAAATTAATTGACAAAAACTAAAACGATACCCGTGTACAATGAGAGAGTTTAATATACACTATTACAAATGTAGAATGTGTTTTAGAAATTTTAAAACAACACTAAATATCATAGGCTTAGTATATAGCAAAAAACTAAATATTTTCTTAGGGTTAACACATAGATTTTGAGAAAAATTAAAAAATGAAAATACTGTTTTATTCATAGTTGCATCCTTCACTAATATATGATGAAGGTCAAAGTGGTTTGGAACTTTTGTTGTGTCCGTTTCTCAAGAGAATAGCGATTTTATAGTGATTAGTCCACCAATTTGGAAGTGTTATGAAGTTTTGCTAAATTAATTGAAGTAAAATTAAAACAATGTCTATGTAGCATGAAAGAGAGTTTATTATACATTAATACAAATGTAGAATGTGTTTAGAAATTTTAAAACAACACTAAATCATAGGCTTTAGTATATAGAGCATTTACCGAAAAACTAAATATTTTCGTAGATTTTGATAAAAATTAAAAATATGAAAATATTGTTTTAATGCATAGTTGCATCCTTCACTAACATATGATGAAAGTCAAAGAGGTTCAGAACCTTTTTTTTTTGTTTTTCTAAAGAATAGCGATTTTATAGTAGTCAATCCCCCATTTAGGGAGTGTTATAAAGTTTTGCTGAATTAATTGATAAGAAATTAAAACGATGCTCATGTACCATGAAAAAGAGTTTAATATAAATTAATACAAATGTAGAATGTATTTAAAAATTTTAAAGCAACACTAAAGATCATAGGCTTCAGTATATATAGCATTTACCAAAAATTCAATATTTTCATAGTGGTTAACACATAGATTTTTGAAAAAAATTCAAAAATATGAAAATACTCTTTTAATCCATATTTGGATCCTTCACTAACATATGATGAAGTTCAAAGTGGTTTGAAACTTTTTTTGTCTCCGTTTCTCTATAAAATTGGGATTTTATAGTGGTTATTCCACCAATTTAGGAAGTATTACGAAATTTTACTATATTAATTGACATAAAACTAAAACGATGCCCATGTACAATAAAAAAGAGTTTAATATATATTAATACAAATGTAGAATGTGTTTAGAAATTTTAAACAACACTAAAGATCATAGACTTCAGTATATATAGCATTTACCGAAAAATTCAATATTTTCGTACGGGTTAACACATAGATTTAGAAAAAAATTCAAAAATATGAAAAATACTGTTTTAATGCATAGCTTCATCTTTCAATAACATATGCTGAAGGTCAAGAGGTTTGGAACCTTTGTTGTCTCCGTTTTCTAGATAATAGCGATTTTATAGTGGTTAGTCCACCAATTTAGGGAGTATTACGAAATTTACTAAATTAATTGACAAAAAATTAAAACGATGCCCGTGTACAATGAAAGAGAGTTCAATATACATTAATACAAATGTACAATATGTTTAAAAATTTTAAAACAACACTAAAGATCATAGGCTAGTATATAGAACATTTCCGAAAAACTAAATATTTTCGTAGGGGTTAACACATAGATTTTGAGAAAAATTCAAAAATATGAAAATATTGTTTTTATTCATAGTTGCATCATTCACTAACATATGATGAAGGTCAAAGTGGCTTGGAACTTTTGTGTCCGTTTCTCAAGAGAATAGCGATTTTATAGTGAATAGTTCACCAATTTGGGGAGTGTTATAAAGTTTTGCTAAATTAATTGAAAAAAATTAAAATGATGTCTACGTAGCATGAACGAGAGTTTAATATATATTAATACAAATGTAGAATGTGTTTAGAAATTTTAAAACAACACTAAGATCATAGGTTTTAGTATATAGAGTATTTACCGAAAAACTAAATATTTTCGTAGATTTTGAGAAAATTCAAAAATATAAATTATTGTTTTAATGCATAGTTGCATCCTTCACTAACATATGATGAAGGTCAAAGAGGTTTGGAACCCTTTTTTCTTTATTTTTCTAGAGAATAACGATTTTATAGTGGTTAATCCACCAATTTAGGGAGTGTTATTAAGTTTTGCTAAATTAATTGATAAGAAATTAATACGATACTCATGTACCATGAAATAGAGTTTAATATACATTAATACAAATGAAGAATGTGTTTATAAATTTTAAACAACACTAAAGATAATAGGCTTCAGTATATAAACATTTACCAAAAAAATCAATATTTTCGTAGGGGTTAACACATAGATGTTGAAAAAAATCAAAAATATTAAAATACTGTTTTAATCCATATTTGGATCCTTCACTAACATATGATGAAGATCAAAGTGGTTTGGAAATTTTGTTGTCTATGTTTCTCTATAAAATAGCGATTTTATAGTGTTTAGTCCACCAATTTAGGGAGTATTACGAAATTTTACTATATTAATTGACATAAAATTAAAACGATGCCCATGTACAATGAAAGAGAGTTTAATATACATTAATACAAATGTAGAATGTGTTTAGAATTTTAAAATAACACTAAATATCATAGGCTTTAGTATATATAGCATTTACCGTAAAATTCAATATTTCGTAGGGGTTAACACATAGATTTTGAAAAAATTAAAAAATATGAAAAATTGAAAATACTGTTTTAATGCATAGTTTCATCCTTCAATAACATATGCTGAAGGTCAAAGAGGTTTGGAACATTTGTTGTCTCCGTTTTTCTAGAGAATAGCGATTTTATAGTGGTTAGTCCACCAATTTAGGGATTATTACAAACTTTTACTAAATTAATTGACAAAAAATAAAACGATGCCCGTGTACAATGAAAGAGAGTTTAATATACATTAATACAAATGTAGAATGTGTTTAGAAATTTTAAAACAACACTAAAGATCGTTGGCTTAGTATATATAACATTTTCCGAAAAACTAAATATTTTCGTAGGGGTTAACACATAGATTTTGAGAAAAATTCAAAAATATGAAAATACTGTTTTAATTTATAGTTGCATCATTCACTAACATATGATGAAGGTCAAAGTGGTTTGAAACTTTTGCTGTGTCCGTTTCTCAAGAGAATAGCGATTAGTCCATCAATTGGGGAGTGTTTGAAGTTTTGCTAACTTAATTGAAAAAAATTAAAACGATGTCTATGTAGTATGAAAGAGAGTTTAATATACATTAATATAAATGTAGAATGTGTTTAGAAATTTTAAGACAACACTAAAGATCATAGCCTTTAGTATATTGAGCATTTACCGAAAAATTAAATCTTCTCGTAGATTTTGAGAAAATTCAAAAATATGAAAATATTGTTTTAAGGCATAGTTGCATCATTCACTAACATATGATGAAGGTCAAAGATGTTTGGAACCTTTTTTTCTTCGTTTTTTTAGAGAATAGCGATTTTGTAGTGGTTAGTCCACCAATATAGGGAGTGTTATGATTTTGCTAATTTAATTAATAAGAATTAAAACGATGCTCATGTACCATGAAAGATAGTTTAATATACATTAATACAAATGTAGAATGTGTTTAGATATTTTTAAACAACAATAAAGATCATAGGCTTCAGTATATATAGCATTTACCGAAAAATTAATATTTTCGTAGGGGTTAACACATAGATTTTGAAAAAAATTAAAAATATGAAAATATTGTTTTAATCCATGTTTGGATCCTTCAATAACATATGATGAATGCCAAAGTGGTTTGGAACTTTTGTTGTCTCCGTTTCTCTATAAAATAACAATTTTATAGTGGTTATACCACCAATTTAGGGAGTATTACAAAAGTTTACTATATTAATTGACATAAAATTAAAAAGATGCCCGTGTACAATGTAAGAGAGTTTAATATACATTAATACAAATGTAGAATGTGTTTAGAAATTTTAAAACAAAACTAAGATCATAGGCTTCAGTATATAGAACATTTTCCGAAAACTAAATATTTTTTCGTTGGGGTTAACATACAAATTTTGAAAAAAAATTCAAAAATATGAAAATAATGTGTTAATGCATATTTGTATCCTTCACAAACATATGATGAAGCTCAAAGTGGTTTGGAACATTTGTTGTCTCCGTTTCTCAAGAAAATAGCAATTTTATAGTGGTTAGTCCACCAATTTAGATAGTGTTATGAAGTTTTGCTAAATTAATTGACAAAAAATTAAAACGATGTCCATTTAGGATGAAAGAGAGTTTAATATATATTTATACAATTGTAGAATGTGTTTATAAATTTTAAAAAAACACTAAAAATCATAGACTTTAGTATATAGAGCATTTTCCGAAAAACTAAATATTTTCGTAGATTTTGAGAAAAAATCAAAAATATAAAATATTGTTTTAATGCATAGTTGCATCATTCACTAACATATGATGAAGGTCAAAGAGGTTTGGAACCTTTGTTGTCTCCGTTTTTCTAGAGAGTAGTGATTTTATAGTGGTTAGTCCACCAATTTAGGGAGTGTTATGAAGTTTTGCTGAATAAATTGATAAGAAATTAAAACGATGCTCATGTACCATGAAAGTGAGTTTAATGTACATTAATACAAATGTAAAATATGTTTAGAAATTTTAAAACAACACTAAAGACCGTTGGCTTCAATATATAGAGCATTTACCGAAGATTAACTTCTATGGGTTAACACATAGATTTTAAAAAAATTCAAAAATATGAAAATATTTTTAATGCATATTTGCATCATTCACTAACATATGATGAAGTTCAAAGTAGTTTGGAACTTTGTTGTCTCTGTTTCTCTATAAAATAACGATTTTATAGTGGTTAATCCACCAATTTATGGATTATTACGAAATTTTACTAAATTAATTGACTAAAAATTAAAACGATGCCCGTGTAGTCATGTACAATGAAAGAGAGTTTAATACATTAATACAATATAGAATGAATTTAGAAATTTTAAAACATCACTAAAGATTATATGCTTCAATATATAGAACATTTACCGAAAAATTAAATATTTTTGTAGGAGGTTTTTAACACATAGATTTTGAAAAATTCAAAACTAAATATACGCATGTAAAATCTCACATACTGTATATGGTGGCATATATTTCACGTAAATTATAAACATGCATGCATGTGTTTAACGAGTTTCATTATATTTACGTTCTCCTCTCCAACCGCTCCTCCGACCGCCGCCTCTCAAAGTATCAACTACTCCACACTATCAGTACCCACAAGGCCACAAAGGAGCTGACGACAACGCCTTCAACAGCGCTTACCATCGCGAAGACACGAACAACAACAACAACAACAACAAAATCGGTGTCTCGCTCTCAAAACGAACATTACCACGCTTGGACCGCTAGTCCTACCAATGTCCGAACAACTTCTAACTTTTGCGACACTCGCGGCTCGAAGAGTGTTTAAAGTCAACAGAATCAAGCCTTATGTTTCTGACATCAAGCTAGCTCTCGAGCATTTTTGCATCCACGCAGGAGGAAGAGCGGTGCTCGATGAGATTCAGAAAAATTTGGATCTTTCCGAGTGGCAGATGGAGCCATCGAGGATGACTTTGAACAGGTTTGGGAACACTTCGAGTAGCTCGGTTTGGTATGAGCTTGGTTATAGTGAAGCTAAAGGAAGGATTAAGAGAGGAGGTAAGACTTGGCAGATTGGTTTTGGGTCAGGTTTCAAGTGTAATAGTGCGGTTTGTAGAGCTTTGAGAAGTATTGATCCCTCCAAGGAGAAGACTAATAATCCATGGATCGATGAGATTCATGAGTTTCCCGTTACGGTTCCGAGGATATCGTCATCCTCGTCGGAATCTCGATCGGTAAAAGCTTCATGTGTGTTAAAAGGGCATTACGTTCAGACCGAAACGTCATTTGTTATTACACATCAAGAGAGAGTATACTATTAATGTACCGAAACCTACAATGTTTGAAAAAGTAATTTTTTGGAGAATAATTACGTCAACATTTTATCTTATTTGAACCCTTAACCGTATGAATATATACATACCCCCCACCCACCCACCCACATCGGAATGTACTATGGATCGAAGACGATTCTCTGCTCGATCAACTCTTTTACTTTCTTCTCTTCCCCTTCTTCCACTTCGTCTCCTTTTCCGTCTTCTATTTGTTCCTGCAAGCAAAACGCACCGAAGCAGAGGTCATGTCAAAACTTGGATAGGCTAATAAGTTTCATATATTGAATTAACACAATTTGTTTCGATGGTACTTACTTCAACTTGGTGTGGTACTGGGAATAAGTTGATGGCGTCCGGATTAAAACTGAATCCGCTGCGAACAATGAGAAAGGTTAAAGAGGAATGAGATGGGTGTTCTTCTTTTATATAGTGATGAAAGAGTGTTACCATCGGGATAAAGCTAGTTGCCAGACGTATGGAATGAAGAACTCTTCTGGGTGACTCTCTTGTTCATACGAGAAGTGTAGTTGAGTAAACATCTGCATTCATAATAGTGAACAATGAGCTTTAAGAATTGTAGTGAAAAGAATACTATATCAGTGACATATGCAAGTGTTAACAGAGTTTGTTTACCTTCATGCCTTCGCCTCGCCAAGACCGACAATTGTCGATGATGAACTGAAGAACTTTCTGCACTGACCATTCTCGATCCGATCTTTGAGTGTCCATGCGGCTATTGAAAAAGTCTAACACCTAAATAGATAAATGATAATTTGGTTAAGCAAGTGAGAGACAGATGGATCAATCAGATACTCTGTTCTATCTAAAGTTATAAGAATTTAAAGCTTATGGGTTTGTTTGTACGGTGTAAATATTTTCGACTAGCTCATGAAATCGCGGATGATTCTTGAAAGGTTGGAACACTTCCTGCCGATGCATGATTGCATAGACAATCTGCATAAACCAGAAACAGAAACTGATTCAGAGAATGTAGTATGGAAAAAGAACATATGATTCATGCTGCTAAGTAAAAAATTGACATTGTGATACCTCGGGATTCCTAGGCAACGCGTACGTCAAAATTGCATTTAATATATCAAGGACAAGTCTCAAGAAATCAGTAAAGATTTGCAACTCTGCTGCCTGCAAGTTGGCAAAATACAATTTACAATATAAACCACAAGGATAACAATGATTCACTGCAATGTATTGTGTGCCTGAACTAACTATGCCTTACCAGATCTTCTGAAACGCTATCATCCTCTCCTGACAAGCTTATTTTGATACTTTGCAGCTTATCACCTGTCAAGTCTGATAACTTGTTATACCTGTTAATTAAAAAATCATGGTCAGTTCTAAGGATCCATGATGAGCATCGTTCTGTACAAGACGATATAAAATATGAAAAGTCATAAGGACGAGGAATTAGTTGCATACTTTCGAGAAAGCATGTAGAAGAGACTGACAAGCCTCTGTGAAGCATATGCACTAAGATGATGGGCATGAGTGCCATGTTAGCCAAGGTTGCAAGGCATGTGGTCTGCAGATACACATCCTGTAAACCCCCAAGAAACAAAAATTTGTCACAACATGCACCACAATCCAAATTTTCCAAACAAATGGCCTTCTATACATAATGCATAACACCACCAAGCCTAAACGGAAAGTAATTTATATCTTCGGTGCTCATTTTATGATGCATCTCCAAATAAGTTGCAGGTTCCAGTTTGATACATGCCTATCAACTTGATCACACTCTTATAAGGTTTGAACCTACCCGAACGGTTAAACAATTAAGTACAAATTGAAACAGTTGTCGTTGCTAATACATGAATGTAAAGCTATACCCGCAGTTTAGAAAGGTTGTGCTGCACTGTTCTGATGAGAATAATGACCATTAAGGAACCAAGAGACGTCTGATGAGGAGATGCTCCTTGTACCATGGAACGCTAGGAAGTATCTATTCAAATGAAACGTGATCAGAAAAGATACGAAGTTGAGAAATATCATTCCAATCCTACAACAGATAACAACACATACCATCTTGTGAATGCTTGAGTTAAATGATGAATCCTGGCTAAGTATGAGAAGTACAATTAGCATCATGTATATTTGATTGGATGATGTTCTCCTCGAAGCGTTATACAGCGTTTCCAGAATGGGCATCAACTGTCCATCAAAATACATATTTTTATACCATAGATCACTAATATGAAACCACAAGGACTTTACTTCAACACATGAAACAATATCGAAGTATGAATTTCTACTTTTGAGGATAATGGAACAAAATAAATGAAACAGAAAAATACTGGAGTTTATGAATCATACCATAGTATCCATATCAGTTCGCACCAAAACATACTCCTTGAAGTAGGAGTTCCCTTGCAACAATGAGTAGAGGAGCAAGACAGCTCCCTCATCAGACAAACACCTATATTGCCAGATTGCGTTATTACCCATTAGCAAAGAACTTATTGAATAAAGACTTCTTATACAGGATAAATCTCTATGAAAACAACAGGTTACAGTAGAGAAAAACCTCAAGAAAATACAATTTTTTAAGAAGAGAATACAACTTACATGCAAGAGTATCAAATAACGAAGCAAATGGTATCCGAACATGTGGACCAGAGTAGGCATTTCCCTCCAAATCTGAGCGGTCAACTGCAACCAAGGTAACAGTTTAGACATACACATGTGACTCACCCTAGTCAGAAAGATGAAGAACAAAAACTCACATTCTACATCTCTAGCATTTGCCAGAGCCTTGGTAAAAGTATTGCCAGAGGAAAATACATGAACTTTAGAGACTGATTCTGAAGTAGCACTGTCATCACTTTTATCCGTCATGGACTCATCACTCAAGATCGACTTCTGGTAGTGAATGAGGATAAGCAAAACATGAAGGCTGGACTCTGCTAGTGGATATTTAGATCCGTCACCAGTATTATTTACAATATGTTCAAAGGCAAGAGCACAAATGTCGCTGCATGTGCAAAAGAAAGTGTTCATGAATATATATAATGATTCAAAAATCTAAGCAGGAAAACATAATGAACGGAAAGGCAGTAGAAAAGGGTCAACGTGGACGAGAATAAGACAAACATAATGAAATGAAGTACACGAACACCTACCAGCTGCAGAACCAACTCTTTCCAAGATGCCTGGTGAATCTCCATCAGAATATAAATAGGTTTTTGCATTCGGAGTATGGTTTCGGGAAATATAATTAAGTAGCAACCTTCTCACAGCCATACAAACTATAGACTTTTCCTAAAAATGATGAAGCAAAAGAAAGAACGTAAATTGGTAGGGCCCAAAACCTATGCAAACGATGGGAAAACTAATGAAGATGTTACCTGAGCCATTGCTGCATCAAGAAAAGGGTTGGCATCTTTTGGTCCAGGTGATGGTCCGGAGAGAAGCTGAGTCGACATTGCAACAACCATGAAGTTGAGAAGTTCCTGATGTAGAACATACGAGTTGGGACTTGCCAAATAAATGATGAAAATCAGGAGAATGGGACATTTGATACGTAAATTGATCATCATTATAAATAATAATATAGAATAAGTATGGCATACCTCACTTCGGTTGATCCAATGAAGCTCAACAACTACGCATGACAAATTCTGGATATCTTGATCTGCCATTACCATTATACACTCTCAATAAGCCATCTGAATCCAGTTAAAGAGTTGCCTTAATGCTGTAAAGAGAGCTAATAAAGAGAATAATTACCCATTACAAAGCCATGAGGAACAGGCTCAGATTCGTCGAGAGAGAGATGCAACTCCTCACTTTTGCCATTCTCAATCAAATGCTTCAAAAAGAGGATGAAATATAGGTTGCGTTAAGAGCTTTCTTATAGAGAGAGAGTGAGCATCATCATCATCATCATCAGAAGAAGCTTGGAGAAGCTCTTGCAACACCACGACAGATGAATCAATAGTTTCGCCAGGTGCCTAGTGTTTCCATTGCTCTGTGCTGCAAACGACAACAAAGACAAAAAAAAAATGATAATCAAACTTAAGATTATCACTAAGGCCGTCATTACATCCAATTTCGTTTGCGCATAGTCTCATCCTTTCTAATCCTAACTAACCAATCACACTCTAACACTAGAGTTTCAACAGATTTTGACTAACCGAAGAGTTGACAGGCTTGGTGAACGCGATCACGGGGCCACCGAGATCTCAAGGGAAGCTCAAGCAGCTTGTTCCAGACATCAGACGCCAAGGGAAACGATTTTCTCCCCGACGAAAGTCGCAATGAGGTACTCCTCCACCGAAACATCGTCACCACCGGTACTTCGCGGCGTCGAAGCCGCACCTCCCATGTCTCGCCGAGTCAATAATCGATCGCGTACTCTGAGTCGGTTCCGATAAGAGGTTAAGAGATGAACAATGCAAAGATTATGCTCTGGATCTAAGTCTCGGAGAAATTGGAGATTCAAATTGAAAGCGAGATGCGAAAGGGTTTAGGAGAGAGAGAGAGAGAGAGAGAGTGACGCGTTTATTTATTTATTTTGTTTTCTAATCTCCTTCATTACCAGGTTTTCACCACTTTGAATATCCGAAAGCATTTATATATTAGTGGATGGATTTTTCAATATTCAAATTATTTATTTATTCAAATAATAATGTCTTATCGTTTCTTTTCTTTTATTCATTATGAAAATTTCCAATGGAAATGCTTTTTTACCAAACAGATTTTAATTTTCTATTTTTAAGAGAAGAAATGTTTAAATGTGTTTGCCTGATTCCGAAAGCTACATTCTAGGACGTGCTACCAAATCAATTCCCACCAAATCCTCATTAATATTTGATTCAATACTTTATGGGTTCATGCGTACGTATGAGGGCACAAGTGTTTTTCCATATAGATAGATGATTTAATAACGAGAAAATTTCAAAATATTGATGTTTTTTGTTCTTAAAACATGACTAAATTTATTCGGTTGTTACAAAAAATATAATTATTGTTTTACTAGTCTAAAAATAAGAGAGGATTAGATAATGGGTTTGGGATAATTCAAATGAAATGGAGTCAAATTGATAGCTACCCTGTCGGTTGTCGTCGGTGGAGTGGAGTGTGGCCGAATCCTCTATTTTCACAAATCTCAGACCCAGCTATTTACTTTATTGGGCTCTTATCTCTCAAACAAACTAATCTGGGCTAACTAATTTAATTTGTTGGGCTACATAGGGCCATTAGTGAAAAATATTGTTCATGGTAGCTTTCACAAGAATCAAGCATTTCTACCTAAAACTTAACAAACCATACGGTTGTGTTGATGTCAATGATGAATATTGGACGTTAACATTGGATTTTCACACTTCAAGACATAAAACAAAAAGCTCTTAAACAAGAAACAACACAGGTGGGTGGTTTGTCTGAGTAGCACAAACACACAAGAAACTCCTTTTTTTTCTTCAGTATTGATCAAAAACTGGATAGAGAGTAGAGAATCAAACTGCAATAAAACAATGCACTACGAGCTCTTCGATACTTCCTTGAAGATGCGAGGGAGAATCTCATGTGCACCGATATCTAGAGCTTGAGGATCCCTGAAATCAAACCCCCAAATCAGTTCATAACTATTTAACCTCTGGAGTTAAGTTACAAAAGCTTGTGTGAAGTGAAGTCATGGTACTTGATAGAATTCACAAAGCTCATTGCAAAACCAAGAAGAGGATAAGTGTGTGTGAGAGAGAGAAAGAACCTGCATAAGGTTTGCCCCTTTTCTTTCGAGCTAGGAATGAACCAAACATTTCGAATAGACGGAGATTCAACTGAACAAAGATTCCATCGTTTTGTCCGAGCTTCCACTTCCTTGAGCCTGACCTTTCCACACCTGGGAGCCACAAGATTTAATCATCACTATCAGTCCATAATATTAAACAGACTTTTAGCGAGCAGAA